>NC_142929.1:169137784-169345284 GCF_046866305.1 Octopus bimaculoides
CCATACCCATCTTCCCCCTCTCTTACATCCACCTTCCCCTTCTCCCTCCTCGTCAACACCCCCTCATAAGCTCATCCCACCACACCCCAACACACTCCTACTCTACCTTCCCACCCCACCCCATCCAATTCCTTACACCCACCACCCACCCCTACCCACAGACCCCTACCTCTACCCCACACTCCACCCATGCCTTCCCCACCTCCCAACACCCTCACATCACACCACACCAATACCCTCGCATCACACCACGCACACACTACAACTGACCAACTACTTTCTCCCTTTCTCCCTTCCCCCATTTTCACACTACATATGTCAAGATCACCAGCATTCTACCTCCCACACACAGCCCCTCGTTCCCGATCACCGTTTGTTATCTCCCCCTTTCTTAGCTCTCCTGAAATAAGAATTTCTAACTTCCGGTCAGCCATTGTTATGATCGGCCATTATTATGATTGACCGTTGACTGAACACTATTCAATTTTTTTTCTCCGTGTTTTTTCTCCTTGTCTCCGTATTCTTTCTGTTGAAGAGCATAGCTCGAAACGTTAAAGACTTTCCGTATTCCCGAGCGTCATACTAATATATACTTTTGTTATTTACACCACCTGTCCTCGTCTGTTGTTATTTTTTGTATATTCTCCCATATATACATATATATATATACATATATATATATATATATATAGTTCAAAAACACAATAACAAAAAAACAAAAAAACAACAAAGTGAGGACGTGATATGGATAGTATTATTGGACGCTCAGGAAAGGAAAGAGAGAGTGTATGATGTTTCGGGCGTAGCCCTTCGTCGGAAAGATGGAAAGTTCGGAGAATGGAAGAACGGAGAAAGAGGAAAATGGTACCGATGCCCACGAGGTTACATATCTGTCTGTTTTTCTGTCTACACAAACACACACACACACACACACACACACACTCTCTCTCTCTCTCTCTTGGTTTTAGTCAAAGACTGTGGTCATGCTGAGGTACTGTCTTGGAGGGGTGTTTCAGTAGATGAAATCAATCCCAGTACTTATTTTTCTCTCTCTAAGTTTTGAAATGCTAAATAATGGGTGCATAAACAAAGCAACACAAGTTATCAAATGCAGTTAACAGACACACACATATGCATACAGATCTATATCTACATACACACACAGACATATATTATAATTATTATTATTATTTAAAACAGTTTGATTTGGCACCAAGCAACTTAAAGTTTCATAGGCCCTTTACAGAAACCTAGCCTGTTGGGCTGTGGTAGCCGAATCGTCATTTAACATCCAAATTTTTCATACTTGCATGGGTCAGATAGAATTTGTTGAGGTAGATTTTCTACAGCTGGATGCACTTCATATCACCAACCCTCACTTGCCTCCAAGCAAGACAGCCTTTTCCCATTGCTAAACATGTTTTTCACAGAAGACTGGATATGAACAACCTTGCTTGTGTGACATGTCTAGATAAAGACACACACACATACACACAACAAGCTTCTTTCAGTTTCCAATTACCAAATCTGCTCACAAGGTCTGGGTTTGCCTGGGCTATAGTAGAAGACACTTGTCCAAAGAACCACATAGTAAGAATGAACCAAAACCAAATGGCTGGGAAGCAAGCCTCTCAAACACACAGCTACACCCATGTCTTAGTTATTATTCACCAATCAATGTGATTACAAACGTACAAACAGTACATCTCATGGTGGATTTTTACATGTGAAACAGTATAGGACGCAACTAAGCGATAAGAACTTATTCAGCAGCAAGGCTCAATCTAGAGTTATTCATTAGTTAAGTTGATAATCTTCTGTACACATATGTAAATTTAGCTTTCCCAACATTTGTATGCATTTGTTTATATCCAAAAGCTAAGTTTTATCTGATCTTTCTTATGCAAACATTTATTTGCAATAGTTGAAGTCTTTCATATTGCAATCAAATACATGTGCAATAATCTTCTTAAATGAATTGTTACTTGAATGCTATAATATTTGCTATACTTTATGAGCATTAATGACATGCCAAATTGGAGTAGTGCTATTTGTGGGATGTATAAAAAAACAACAACATTAGTTGATAATTTAAACATTTTATAGAGATGCTCCCCACTCCTGAAAAAAAACAAAAAAACCTAGACAATTATTCAAAAATAGTTATATTAATAGCAAAATATAAAACAAAACTTGCGACACAGATAGCACATCCTTGTAACAAACCAATTCTAGATGCCCCAGGACACTATTTCATGAATTGGTCAATTTAATATTATATCAACAGGCTGAAGATTTAAAGTCTGCTGATAATGAATGAAAAACAGACACAACAGTGTTCTCATTATTCTTGCCCAGATTAAAACTGTGCAATAGCAACCACCACAACCACACATGTGTGTGTGTATTCTTTTATTGGGTTTAGTTTGAGAGCTGTGGAACAGCCAATATATATGTGTGTGTGTGTGTGTGTGTGTGCGGTTATATTTTAAATGATTGTGTATACTCAGATGTGGAAAGACTTGCATTGTGGAAATGTGGAAATTATTCTGCCATATAGAGAATTTTCACAGTGAAGGTTTTTCCATATCTGAGTGTACATGAATATGTTAAATATAACTGTACACAAAATTTCAGTCAATGCTGCTTTGAGCAACTCAAAGTAAAATGCATGCATGCATGCACACACACACACACACACACACACACACACACACACACACACAAAATAAATATGGTTCTTAAATACTAACAGACTGAGGCAATTTATTGTTCTCAAAGGAACAATAACTATTCAGCTTTATATGTTCAAAAGAAAAAACTTTACACGTTTGCACTCACAAAATCGAAGAAAATGTTACACTGAAAACTGTAAAGAAATCATAATTGATCTTAATGCATTATACACACATGAACATGGGTAGTATACAACTATTTAAACATTATAAAGAGATGTCTTTGGAAAATATGTACGAGTGTCTTACAAAACAAAATGTATATTTATAGACTCAAGTTTGATTGTTTCAAAATATGCATGTGTGTATATGTGTACACACACACATATATGCATATATATACTTTTACAAACAGACTGTTGCATAAAATAGCTAAAACTGAAATCAGTTTTGCACTGATATGCATTGCAATGTTCAGCCTGTTAGCAAATACTACAATGATACTGAAGGAAATGCAAAACACCAAAACTTTTGAACCAAAGAGAGACAAAGAAAAACTAAATGATCTATTACAGATCCCAGACAGAGTGCGAAACCTGTTTATTAAGAAACTTATCATCAAGTTCATTAAATATCATCATCACCATCATTTAATGTGTTTTCCATGCTGGCATAGGTTGGATGGTTTGAGAGGGGCTGGCCAACCGGAGAGCTGCACCAGGCTCCAATTGTCTATTTTGGCATGGTTTCTATGACTGCATACTTTTCCTTACACATAGGTCCTGAGGACAGCTGATATCTTGAATATTGAGGCAATGGTGCACAAGCACCAGTTACGTTGGACTGGACCCTTATTAGAATGAAGGATAGCAGGATCCCTAAGCAGATGCTATATGGGGAACTTGTGAATGGAAAGAGACCCCGGCAGAAACCAAGACTGTGATTTAAGGACTGTGTCAAGTCCTCATTAAAGGCCTGTGATATGCAGGAGACTGACTAGGAGAGCAATGCTTGTCATCACCATAGATGGAGGATGCAGGTTAAGGAGTGGGGGGGGGGGTCAACACTTTTGAGAGAGCACATATTCTACATGAAGAACTTGAGTGTGCTGCTCGAAAGTGCACTGCTGGTGTAGTGAATGGGGAAAGCTTTGGTAAGCATTGGTTTGCAATGTTTGCAGTCATGTATGCTTGTCAAGTGCAGGGCTCATTAGCCACCAACGGAGCCGCAAATGCAAAATATTAGTTAGTCCTAGAGCGCACAATGTTCCTGAAGGTCAGCAATTGCCTTCCTCGGTCATGAGTGGATGGCCATCATATATATATATATATATATATATGTGTGTGTGTGTGTGTGTGTGTGTGTGTATGTATGTATGTGTAAATGCATTTATAATGGTGAAAAAAGGCCTCACAGAGGAGATGACAAAGAACCAAGACTTCTGGCAGTTTGCTGTGCTTGAGAAAACAAGTCAAGCTGAGTAAATTCATAGCTGTCCATGCATACAGGTATGTCCTCTACATCCCTCTCTCAGCCAAGAAATCCTTGTCTTGTGGGCTTATGGGTGCTGGCGCTACATAAAAGTGTCCATATTAGTACCATGTAAAAAGCACCAATGCTGATATCTGGTAAAAGCACTCAAGCCAGTGCCACATAAAAGCGCCCATGCTGGTGCCATGTAAAAGTGCTCAGTACACTCTGTAAAGTAGTTGGCATTAGCAAGGACATCCAGCAATAGAAACCATGTCAAAACAGACAAACGGAGCCCAGGGTGTTCTCCAGCCAGTCAGCTTCTGTCAAGCCATCCAACTCATGCCAGCATGGAGGACGGACATTAAATAATGATGATGATGATGATTTAAGTATGTGTTCATGTGTGTGTGTGTATATATATATATATATATATATATATATATATATATATATATATATATATATATATATATATACAACATAACAGTCTATAACTCACATTCATAACTGAAATGAAAATGACTTTAATACCAGGTCACTGAAGTGTCTTTCAGGCAAGTTACTAATGCTCCAAGTGTCTTATCTTGGCTAAATAATTAATTTTCATAATCAATAAAGCTTAATTAAATATTCTCAGATGGTTTGATAAATCTGATGATAGATTCAAACTTAACATTTTCATGCATAAAAACCATAAAAATTATAATAAAACCATCACCAGCCAAATTTTCTCTTCTTGTCAAAAACAATTGCAGTGTGCTTTAGAAATTTCCCCATAAAACATATCAATAGGCAAAGAGTAAAGCAAAGAGATATATAAAAGAGAAAATTTAAGGCACATAAAAATGTTTCCCTTTCTGAAATTAGAAAAAAATGCATATGGAAGCGAGATATAAATTAAGAAGGGAAGAAATTGTATATGAAATACCATGAAGCATTATCATTTCAAGTCTTGAGTCCAAGACTTACCTGATGGACTTGTGTCTGTGTCAGTGCTGAGCAAATCAATAACTAATTGTAAGGTAAATAAAACGGTAAGTTGTGTTAAACAAAATGGCCCACAATATAAAAAAGAAGATGAGAAAAAAAATTGATGATTCAAATAGTTTGGTAGACTTGGTCAAACAAAATGGTAGTCATTATTTTAGACAATATCAGATGAAATGTTTGCCCAATTCAAATTCATTGGTTGATCTGAAGTAAGAAGCTGTTCATAGCCTTCATCACAAATACAACCCCCAAAATAGAGATGTCCCCTCTATACTAGAACTACAGTAGACAATAGTATATCAGCACCCACTACACTCTCTGAGTGGTTGGCGTTAGGAAGGGCATCCAGCTGTAGAAACACTGCCAAATCAGATTGGAGCCTGGTGTTGCCATCCGGTTTCACCAGTCCTCAGTCAAATCGTCCAACCCATGCTAGCATGGAAAGCGGACGTTAAACGATGATGATGATGATGATGATGATGATGATGATGATGACATAGGAGAAAATGCAAGATTGTGTCAAACAATGATAAACTCAAAATATATCAGAAGAAAAAGCTAACTTCAAAGATATTGAGCTTCCACAATTAAGATGAAAACATTTAATCATGTTTTTAAGTTTTTCCTTAGGATAGAGGATTGTTTCTGCTTTTTTATTACTATTCGTTTGGAATTTTAAAAATGACGGTCATCAAGATATCCCAGTGTTCTTATTGGCCTGTGGTCTGCTGCTGGTTAGCATATACTCAAGGGAAGCAACTGGACTGGTATGGATTTAGAACTCACAATGATGATACAGAGAAAGAGCAAAAAGTTGCAGGATGACACTATTGGTTATACTAAGTAATCATACATGGCAGGGGGTAAATAAATTTGACCATAGAAAGTTGTCTAATCAGAATACATTAAAATACATCAAAAGATAATATACTGTAGATCAGTCAAAAAAAAGCTGATATGAAAAGAAATGATATTAAACCCAAAACATTGACTTTGATGACAACAAGGATAAGAAAGAAGCTAAGAGATTTGTACAAAGTTAAAATAGTACTAGCACATGATGTTAGCAGATAGTTGTTAGTGCAGAGGTCATGATGGTCTGGACATGGGACCAAAGTAGATGGCAGACTAATTTAATGATGATAAGAGTCAGTAAAAAAGTGCTATGACATGCTATTAACAATAGCCAGAGAAGAGTTTGATCAAGTTATTATCTATCATTACAACTGCTGAATAAAAAATAACATTTATAGAGCACTATAATTGAACATCAGGAAGGCTGGGTAGCTGTGATGTGAAAACATTGTAATGCTAATTTTAATAAACAAATATATTTTAGGAATAATGTAGCTAGCATCTATGAAATTCAAGACTGTCTATGTATGTATACGGACATGTGTCTCTGTTTATATTGTCCCACATAATCTTGTTATCATAATGATTGTAGTCTCTCAATATCTATTCTGTTGTTGTAACTAGCTTCAGGTAAATCATTATTAAGCAGACTTATGTTTAGAGACATTCCAGCCATGATCATACCATTTATTTTCGGGCAGAGGATTACATTAACCAATGTGTCCTTCCGTTTTACAAGATGGTGAAGTGTGATTTGATGGAGATTTGGCCACTTTTCTAGCAGACTGAATGACCAAACAGAAGATTTTTCATTGGCTTCACCATATTCATTACCGTATAATATGTATGTTATTGTATGCCATCATTGCTAATTAAACATTCCGATTTTTATCTTCTGATTTTTTTTTTCTCAAATCTAGCAGAACAATAAAAATGAAAACAATCTTCCTTTTTATAGTATCTGAATTATTTCACGCAAAACTGAGAACAGAAGATAATTAAAAAAAAAACTAAAAAAATAAAAACAGAATTCCCTGGATTTAAAACATTTCAAAGAGATAAAGTAAGAATAAGCAAGACAAATGAAGACCAAAATACAAGTAAACACATAAGCATAACTCACCACTTCCAACGTTCCATAATCCAGAAACTTCTAATGTTCGCAGTTTTTTTTCTAATTCTGCAATTCTGTTCCCCAATATTCTGGAATGAAAAACAATTAATAATGAAAAAAAAAAAAAAAAATAGTTAAATAAAATAAAACAATGTAGAAATCATCTCTTACACAATGTAACATAAATTTGTGGACAGATATAATCAAATGAATTGATCCAAGTATATAGCTGGAACTAATTTAATAGTCGAGCAGGAACAAAAATCAGAGTGGATCTTATAAGGATTTGAACTCAAGATATAAAAACATGAAACTAATACTGTGCATTATTTAATTTAGCAAATGTCCATTTTTGCTGACATACCACCCTTAAAAATATTATTTTCTAATACAAGTATAAGACAACATATTTTTTGTTGTTTTTTTGTGGGGGGAGTAGGGTATATAGTTGATTAGACTGATGCCAGTATTTAAATGGTACTTTATTTTAATCAATCATTGAGGGTTGAAATGAAAAGATATATTTGAACACAGATCATAAACAGGATATAACTAAATACAGCAAATCATTTTATCTGCTGCCCTACCATTTCTGCCATCTACTACCTTGATAATAAATATTTCTCACAAATTTGGGGAAGTGGGTTGGAGCAGTGAAAACAAAAACAACTGCAGTCTGATTTAAATTGAGAATGTAGAAGGACAAAGCAAAATGCTGTTAGATATTTAATCTAGTGTTTTATCATTTCTATTATAACATTAACTTTAACAATAATGATGGGAAAACATTATTAGCATGTTTAAATCTTTGGCCTATGATTAGGTAGCTCAATATATTATACACGGGGTCATCTTTTGGAGGTTGAATTAGTTGCAGTATCAAAGAATGAAGTCTATTGAAGAAGAGGAAAATGCAAAATAAATCTTACTTATTTGTTTTCCGCTGATGAGACAAAGCTAGATTTTTGTCATTGATAGTTTCTAAGAGAGCAACAGCTAAGCCCCGAAGATCTGCCATTGCCTGGACACTTGGAACTGTATATTTCTTATCTTCAATCAAATGGTGGACTATGTAGAAAGACAAATTCATGGTCAAATTTCTTTTTACACGAAATTAGCAATTTCTTAGACATGGCATGAAATATCACATTTATTAGAAAGTACTGAAAACAGCACAAAACTTGAGAAGATTTTTTTTTCATACCAAAATTTGTTTTTCATACAAAATTTGAAAGATTTTTTTTCATACCAACCTTGCTTCTGGCTAATGACCAAGCTGTCATTTCGATTTTGACCAAACTTTAGACCTCCCTTACTTTTCTTTCTTTCTAGAATATTCTGAAAATATATATTAAACAAAAGACACCATGTAGATTAAATAGCATCAGTCAAATATTGTACAACATTAACAGATATGTACAGTCAGAGAATACAACAGACTTTGCAGTAATATATTTTAAAGCGGCAACAATGTGGACACTGTGATAGCATCAGAGCTGAGGATAGTAGATGTGTCAATAAAAGCTTACATGTTTTAATGATAAGATTATGAACAAATGGCTAAGATTTTAGTGTAAATGATATTAGCAAGTGACCCATTGGAATCAAACCATATGTCTTTCACATAGCAAGCAATTAGAATCCTAAAAGTAAGTCTTTTGCTGTGGTCTATCTCACATTCATGCTAATAATGTCTAATGAAATTATGATGACAATCTTCAAGTTTCTCAACTCCAATAGAATACAAAAGCAATTATATTAAACAATAATTGTCATTTTACTTCTATTTGGAGTTTTGTTTGCAAATTCATCCCTTACTCATAGATAATTTTCATCTTATAATGATGTCTAATGTTTCCATTAGTGATTATCTGCCTCTCACTACAAGCATATAACATTAACCAAGACATCATTATTGATTCCTCAGTCACAAATATTAGATATGTATGTGACTGGTGAAGGGTACCAGCTTAACTTCTCTTGCTCTTGCAGCAAGACTTTGCTCTATTCACAAATGAATGATGTAACAGAGAAATTGGGGGTCCTTAATGGGTTGAGAAAACATCAACTGCCACTGGGTAATTGTCAACCTACAAACAGACAAGTCATGATAACCACACATAACTGAGTCCTGCCCATACAGCACCAGCTGTTGCTACCACTGCTACTTACATATGAAGGAAACAATCTTGTACTTCATTTCTTTAATCTTCAATAATATTCAATTCAAACACTCATACAAGCTACAAATAATCCCTCTTGACAATCTCACATCAATAGTAACAAAAGCTGCATCCCAAAAATAAGCTCATCTCCTCAGAGCCAGAAAATACATCCACCTCAAACAGTTCCTGACTCTTCTCTCCAAATGTACCCATTCGGGTTCTCACAGTAGGTACTTTTCCCATCCTATACCACAACTGAATGAATGTCATTCAGCTGATTACTAAGGCTAACTCACTAACACATTTTATCTCCCATCTTTTCTATATCTACTATAATGGCATCTGCTCCTCATACTACCCCATCCAAGTCCACCACCCAACACTGTCCTCTCTTCTTTCGTTGCCCATTGTTTGTCATTCTAAAGCCAGGATACCTCACTCTCCCTTCTTAGAACATCAGCTCTCTGGAATTCCCTCCTTACCCAAGTTTTTCCTGCAGGTGTTGGTTATACAGCTGTTCAAACTAAGCATTAAGTGCCACAATCTCACCAGTCTTGGAGAGTCTACAAAGGTCAGGCACACAAGCCTTTCCCCTTGATTAAATCATGAAAAATATTGCCTGATGGAGTGTGTAATATCACCTTAAACAAAACTGAAACATAGTTAATCTAGTGTGTTAAAACTTTTGATCACTCTCCAATGCTAAAATCAAACTTGTAACCAAATTGTGGTACATTAAGACGTTGCAGAAATATGTCTCCTGAGTTGAATCCAACCAGCTGGAATTGAAGATTAACCAAAAAATATAACCAAAAATGGATAAAATAAAAAGATAAATAAACAGATGAATTAATACCTTATACTTGGAAGCGGTTGCCATTGCCATTGTTTTTTCCTCCTCCATTTGTTTGAGTCTTTCTTGTAAATACCTACAACATACAATAGATAAATGAAATTCCATGTCATTAGAACTCCCTGTAAGTACTTCTCATCCAATTACTCAGCTATATAATTTAGATATTTGTTAAGAGCTAGTAGAGTAAAAATCAATGTAAGCACTTATATTAAATCAAAATTATAATTTTTCAGAGTATTAACTTTATCCTTAGAATGTATATTTGTAATAATTACACCTTCACAACATTTTGATCATCAGATATCTTATCCTTGGATGATTATATGATCCAAGGTAGGATTTGAACTACAGCTGAACTGGATTAAAATCCATCCTTGAATTGCAAACGCTTCCAGGAATAAATAATTGATTAGGGATGAAAACTGATTGAAGTATAGTAAAGATTAAACAACTGCAAATATATGTGCTGAGGATAAGGTTAAGAATTATCGTCATTGTTTAACATCTGCTTTCCATGCTGGCATGGGTTGGATGGTTTGACTGAAGACTGGCAAGCCAGAAGGTTGCACCAGGCTCCAATCTGATCTGGCAAGGTTTCTATTGCTGGATGCCCTTCTTAATGCCAATCACTTCAAGAGTGTAGCGAATGCTTTTTACGTGCCACTGGTATGGGACCAGTCAGGTGGTATTGGCACTGACTATGCTTGAATGATGCTTTTTACATGCCACTGGTATGGGACCAGTCAGGCGGCACTGGCATTGGCCACGTTCGTATGGTGCATTTTACATGCCACTGGTACGGGAGCCAGTCCAGTGAGACTGACATCGATCATGCTCGAATGGTATTTTTTATGTGTTATAAGCACGAGTGCCAGTTAGGTGGTACTGGCATCGGCCACAACAATGATTTCATTTGACTCAACAGGTCTTCTCAAGCAGATACTTTCACTTCCAAAATATATATTACAATTTTTACCTTTTACTTATTTCAGTCATTGGACTGTGGCCATACTGGGGCACAACTTTGAAGAGGGTTTAGTCGAACAAATTGACCCCAATACTTATTTTGTTTTTGAGTTAGTTACTTATCCTATTGAGCTCTTTTGCTGAATCACTAAGTTAGAGGGATGTAAACACATCAACACCAGTTGTGAAACATATGTAGAAAACAAAACAAAACATGAGTGATTGTTTATAAGATATTTAGTTATGCCATCTTACATATGCTTTATTAACATAAGGTGATTAATAATTACATAATGTAAGTTATGTTGCTAGCCATTCCCAAAATGGTGAAGCCTCTCATCTTTTCAATCCAATAATGTTATGTCTAAAAGTTACTTGTCTCTGATAATTAGACATGAAGTCTTGATTATTTAATTTGCACAACTAATAATCATCTTATGCTAATGAAACGTATTTAAGATGGTGTAACTAAATATCTTATAATCAATATCTAGTGTTTTGTTTACTACATAAAATTGGTGTAACACTCAAACTTAGATTTCATAACAAAGGATACAACTACAATACATGAACAGGAATACACATGGAGTTCTTAATATTGGTTATTTGTCAAACAGTTTAAGGTATAAATTTAGGTAGGTAGGTAGGTAGGAAGGTGGGTAGATATATTGCATATGTATAGTGTTTAATATTGTCTATCTAAAGGTATTATACATGAAGCCAGTACAAGCTATGTACAAAGATGCAGTATGTAAAGTGAGTGTCAACAATTTCAGTGACAAATTTAGCATGAAAGTAGGAGTTCATCAAGGCTCAGTCCTCAGTTTTCTATTCATCATAATCCTACACAATAAATTTTGAAGCTGGTTATCTATGGGAATTCTTATATGCTGATAAATTAGTTCTCATAGCCGAATCTATAGAGGAATTAGAGTGGTAATTCCAGACATAGAAGCTAAACCTACAATTGAGAGGCCTCAAGGTAAACTTAGTAAAGACAAAGGTTTTAGTATGAAAGAAAGAAGATAGGACTCAGGTACTTTCAGGGATATGGCCTTGCTTGATTTTTAAAAAAAAATGAGTAGGTATTAACTCCATAAACTGTACTCAATGTAAGCTATGGGCATATAAGAATTGTAATGGAATCGTAGGCTGGCTAACAGAGAAAGTAAGCTTCATATGAGACAAATGCACTGGAGCAATGTGTACTATGAACACACTAGAACTAGATTCTCTTACATACTTAGATGGCTCACTAAAAGTAGTTGATAGCTATTGTTACTAGGAGATTTAATTAGATCTGGCTGCCATTTCTAATGATTTAATTAGATTTCTTGAAGCTCACTTGATGCAAACAATTAGTTTGTATCACAATCAGTTTGAGTTAATAAGAAAAGCTATATTTTTAGTGAGTCAATTACAAAGAGAAGATCTAGACTAAGAACAAACTTATCAATTTTGTAGTTTTTGATTCGGAGAAAATCGTTAATGTAGTCTTGTGTGTACTAAAGAAACTAATGCAGATGAATAACTTGTAAGAGTCATGTAAGTCAGGTAACAATCAGCAGTGAATTCAATGAAAGATTTAGCATACAGAGAGGTGTTCACCAGGGTTCTATCCTCAGCTTTACTTCTATGCATTACAGTTCTGAAGTATACAATACAAGAGTTCAGGACTAGTTATCCTTAGGGCCTTTTATATACTCATGATAGGCCCAAAGCAGAATCTATTTAAAACATAGATTTTGAGCACAAAGGCTTAAAAATTACAATGGTAAATATTAAACAGTTAGGTAGTAATAGAGACTTAGTAACAGACTTTCCAAGTTATAGCTTTATGTTATAGTTTGGAAAGTCTTGGTGAAGTATGGAGGCAGGAAGTTGGTAGAAATTTAAGTACACAGTGCAAGTAATGGGTACACAAAATATGCAGTGGGATCTCTGGTAGAGTGACTGAAAACCAGGATTTCAAAAGTACTGTTCCTTCTAAGTTGTGCTTGAGATCATGCATACATATCTTGCAATCATTACATAAAAAATTAGTTGCTTGAAATAGTGTAGAAATTCATAATTATATTTATTATATATGTATTAACTATTAGATGCACATGGTTCCTGGTTCACTTCCACTGAGTAGTACCTTAGGTAAGTGTCTTCTACTAAAACCTCAGGTCGACCAAAGCCTTGTGAGTAGATTTGGTAGACGGAAACTGAAAGAAGTCAGTTGTATTGTATTGTGTTGTGTTGTGTTGTGTTGTGTGTGTGTGTGTGTGTGTGTGTGTGTGTGTGTGTACATGCATGAGTGTATGTATGTATGTATGTATGTATGCAGGTGTGAGTGCATGTGTGTTACTGTCTCCTTGTCTTTACATTACTTGATAGTTGCAAACAAGTGCTGTCATCCCAGAGTGTCATTCATTTCCAATATCCAGTGAAAACATGTTTGATTACAGGGAAATATCATCTTACTCAGAAACAGGTGAAGGTTGACAACAAGAAGGGCATCCAGCCAGAGAATATCCACCTCAATAAATTCCATTTGACCCATGCAAGAATGTAAATCTGGACGTTAAAACAATGGTGATGATATACATACATATTTAGTATACTCTTACTTTTGTTTTAAAAAAAGAAAAAACCTGCAGAATATAGAATTAGTTTTGCACAATGGCTTCTTAAAACTAATGAGAACATTGTTCACATATAAAAAGATCAATTAGAATAGTATGCAGTAGAGGCACCCATAGAATAGAGTCCAAGCACTATGCATATGACTTTTTAGGTGCAAATTTCCTTTCTAATTATGTTGCTTGCGCAATCAATCAAGGTTGTGAAGCAGGTGCTATATCCAACCACTGATACACAAGTATAATCAGTAATTGCTAAATGTGAAAAGGAAAAGCACAATTTTAATGTGTTTGTTAGCCTATTTTGTAAGTAACCATACATAGCCTGTCCTATATAAATGTTTTTAGTTATGATTCTGAATTTCATGCCACAATAATCTCTAAAGAAATTTGAAATTTAACATTAGATTTGAAGCAATGAATAAAAATTAGCAATGAATTTGATAGCATGCATGAGTGAAAGAGAAAGCGAGGGGAAGGAGGGAATGTGGGGGGAGGAGGGGGAGGTTGTGTGTGCATGTGCGGTCAGGCATTATCTTTAGATTTCCATTTATAAGTAGCTGTGTCTACCACATCTGGCCTTATATACAAACGTTTGTAGATGACCACTTTTAAATGTTTTGGTACTAGTTAGTATATACTTTATACAATTTTATACATACGGATTATATGAAAATAATTATTATTCATTTTGCTGTTTAAGTATTTGTTTATCAATAAATTATTATAACTGATCATTTCAGAATATATACAAAATGTTAAGATGAGAGTTCATGAACAGATGTTTTCTTTCTTAATGCTATTTACTAGTATGATTATCAATAAATCAACAGCTCACCATATTTCATTTACGATGGCTAGATTTGATGGAGCTACTATATTATTAGTATTCCATTTGTGATTTATTTATGAATAACTAATCAATCAGATTACATGCAAAATAGTTAGAAGAGAGACCACAAGAGCTTTTAAGTGATATGAACAATTACCAGTTTCCATGTCAGAATATAGTCTCTTGATAATTCACCCAATGCTTCAGCAACAGTCTCATTTTAAGACTATCTCCTTAAGATCCTTTCTACCTACTTCATCTCTTTCTCCCTCTTTCAGTATAGATATATCCCTTTTTTTTCTCATAACACTCTCCTCATATGCTGCTCTCTCTCCCTGTCTCTCTCTCCAATGTCCCATTTTCCCACTTGCTGAGGTCTATTGGTGAGACAATATCTGATCACTGTAGCATCCTATTTGCCAAACATGCATAGTTAGCAGTATATCTCTATCACTATTTTACTCTTCCTATATCTCCCTGTCTCCTTCACTCCATATTTCTATCTCTATACCAGTTTCTACACTATTTGCAAGAACTGTGAACAACTTTGGCAGTATCTAACTCTGAATGAAAGTCTCCACAGATGAGTACCACACATCATCTAGAAGAGCAATAGCTAAATGAAAATGGACAGAGAGTAGAGAGACACTTTAGTCCTGATAGACAACTTCTTTAGTGCTTGTAGCATAATAAAATGTCAAGTGATTGCTAACAAGAAGAGCATTCAGCCAATAAAGCCACATCAAAATTATGACAGTCACAAATATAATGAAAAGCACTGATTGTGTATGTAGGACTAAGCTACCATGTCAGTGATGTGCATAGAAGAGAAGATGGAACCATTTAGACTTGTGCAAGAGCCCCACAACCATCAAACAATCACATGAACGCCTTCACTGATGCAGAAAACAGACACTCAGCTACAACCCATGCTACCATGAGAAATTCTCCTTTTCCTGTCAGGTACAAAACATTAGGGCTGCCACCATTAACACTGGTGTAAAAATGTTGGATCAAAGGAAAATTATATGCAATGATTAACTTTCACTTCAAAACACTCAAGAGCTAACTGTATTTCCATAATGCGGGTGGGTGGAATCATCAATCAGTGGCATGATTGACATTCTAACTGTCCAAAGAAAATCTTTATTCAGCATGCACCAAAAAATTAACAACTGGTTCTTATTTTAGAAAAGGTGCTAACAACCAGCCCCTTATATAAAAAAAAACAATGGAAAAAGGTCCAGCTCACCAGTGTGTATACAAATACTCATGAACATAAATTTAATATTTAATTTCCAGGCTTGGGTCTGCAGTATAACCCAACAAACCCTACATCTTGATTCTACATCATCTCATCTGTGAGATCTAATGTGTGTATGCATTTTTTCAAGTGAGATGACAAAGGGCTGAAATACCTGGTGCCAGGCTGTACTCAAGAAGACCCGTACTCCACAGCAGAAGTGTTAAGACCGACCCTTCTGATAGTGTAAAGCACTCATGACAGTGCCACGTAAAAGCGCTTGTGTGGTGTCACATAAAAGTGCCTGTTTCTATTACTCCTTCCTTGCAGTGCCATGTAAAAGGGCTCACGCAGTGCCACGTAAAAGGGCTCATGCAGTACCACGTAAAAGGGCTCGTGCAGTGCAACATAAAAGTGCCTGTTATGTGGCATGTAAAAGCACCTGTGTAGAGTCATGTAAAAGTGCTTGTGCAGTGTCATGTAAAAGTGCTTGTGCAGTGCTACATAAAAGTGCCCATGTGGTGCCATGTAAAAGTGTGTGTGGAGTCGCAAAAAAAAGTGCCCGTGTGATGCCACATAAAAGCGCCCATATGGAACTATGTAAAAGCACCTGTGCAGTGTCTTGCAAAAGTATCCAGCACACTCTGTAAAGTGGTTGGCATTAGGAAGAGTATCTAGTCATAGAAACCATACCAAATCAAACTGGAGTCTGGTGCAGCCCCCAGCTCGCCAGCATGGACAACAGACGTTCAATAATGATGATGATGAATTGACATAATTATATACATATATATCCAAATTTGATAACATAATAAATAAATAAAAACAATGCATTCCAAGAACCAATAAACTGTTTTAGAGGAACATACCGATTCTCCATGACCATGGCATCGATATCAAGAATTCTTCTCTCATCTCCTTTCAGTATATAGTTCAGCTCCTGGTTTAAGCGTTCATACTTCGTTTTGTAAGCATCTCTTTCAGTCTCTTGTTCTTCTTTCTCATCTAGTACATGTTGCAGGTCTCGCTCCAGCTGTAGATACTAATTAAACAATTTAGGAATTAAAGAATCATATAAAGTAAAGTGATACAATAGAAAGAAAGAAATTGAAGATAAATCGACTATAACTGATTGATTCTTTCTGAATTACAGGAGTTATTTAAGCTGGTGCTGAATAACTGATTCTGTACCATTTAGTGGATATGAGAGAGAAAAACCTTCTTGGTAACAGAATGATGGTCTGTGATAGGTAGCTCTTCCTGTAAATTGAACTCAGCACTGCAAGCCAACAACACATTTATTAATCTCTCGGTGCTGTTACTACTTCCTTATGACTACTTAGATATTATTACTGATGACTGCTTGTAACTCTGGACAGGAAACTTTATTCTGCGTGTCAAAGTTCACCTGATCAACCACACAAACATATACACAGTCATAGACAATTAGTTGTCACAAATAGATACATTTTCTAAATATATGGAGACTGAATTCATATCTTTTCTTTGACTATTTTAAAAACATTTTCCATATTAACGCAGCTGAGGGACAATTTAATAAATTTGAATCACTTTGTTTTGTTCAAAGAATACAATACAACAACTGGTAATAATGTTTAGACTCATGACAATTAGAGCAAGTGTTCAGGACTATAACCTCATTAACCATTGTGCTTCAGTCACTCTTTATTTTCAACTGATTCAATGTAAACAGCTAGTCTTTACACAATGTTTATGTGAAAGTCATTTCTGTCAAGGTTGTTTCTTCAGTTAGATGCAGCTCTTAATTGATTTTAGAAATGAACTGCTGAATTTTTAATGTAATCTACAAGAGCCATAATGGTTGTAAGCTTGAAGTGATCAGAGTAAAAGGACAGATCTAAATACTGATGAAATATTTAATCTGGTGCTTTACCAGTTCTGCTTATCTCATGCTCCTAAAAATCAATATTTTTACCATAACTACTTACAATTTGTTATATGGACTGTTAGATTTGTTTGTGGTTCGTCTGAAGTCCCATATTTCAATATAGTTCATCTGAGGTCCCTGTTTTGCTGTTGTTTTGAGTGACTGTCGAGGTTGAATGTTATTGGGATATATATGGCGAGGAAGACATTCTTGTTTCTTGATAACTAACATTCGGTGAGTGAATTCTTTGTTTATAGTTAATAAATAAATGTGATAACTAAATAGTACAACTCGTTGTGTTTTCTCTGCGAGTCCCCCGAGAGGAATACAACACAATTCCTGGCAGAGATCGAACCTGTGTAGTTTTTATGCTGTTTCTCATGTTTGTTATACACAAACAACCATTAACATCAAATGTTATTACCATCATTTTCATTCTCATTGGTTTGATGTCTATTTTTTGTAATGCTGGCATAGAACAAGACATGATATGAAAGAAACACTCAGAAACGTTTCTACAAAAGATTAACAACCAACCTTTTCTTTTTGAGATTCCAGTCGCCGTACAAGGTCTTCTCTTTCATAGGCTGGAAAATGCCGAGTGTTGATACCCTCATCTGTGGTACCAACTCGCTGCCGTGCAATCTGTTCTCGCAACAGCTATTTGAAGACAAATATCAGGTAACAATATTACTAATGGCAATTTTTTGTCACAATAAGTAATCAGTCAGGAAAAAAAGTTAGACATTGCTGTTTTCAATTCTTAGAGAAGTTACAAACTGTTTAAAGCATGTATGACAGAGTGTAAATGTCTTAAGAGAAAAGTTGGGCATAAAAGGCATTAGATGTGGTGTGTAAGAGAAATAACTGCATTGGTATGGTCATGTGATGCATATGGATGTGGACAGCTGTGTGAAGAAGTGCCAATCTCTACCAGTGGAAGGAAGTTGTGGAAGAGGAAGATCCAGGAAGACATGGGACAAGGTGGTGAAGTATGATCTTCAAACACTGCCTCATGGAGGCAATGACTAGTGACCAAGACCTTTAGCAATATGCCATGCTTGAGAAGACCTGTGAAGCCAAGTGAAATCATAATTGTGGCCGTTGTCTGTGTCATGTAACTGGCACCCATGCCGGTGGCACATGAAAAGCACCTTTCGAGCATTGGGCCTCACGGAGCCAATGTGGCCAATGCCGGTGTCATGTAACTAAATTTTGTGCCAGTGGCACATAAAACACACCTTCTGAGGTGCTGGGCCTCATGGAGGCAATGACAAATAACTGAGACCTTTGGCAATATGCTATGCTTGAGAAGGTAGACCTATTAAGTCAAGTGAAATCATAGTTGTGGCAGATATTGGTGTCAAGCCAGTGGCACATAAAAGCACCCATTAATATCTCAGAATGGTAGGTGTTAGGAAGGGTATAGATGCCATGTCAAATCAGACTGGAGTCTGGTGCAGCCCCCTCAACTTACCAGTTCCAGTCAAACTGTCTAATCCATGCCAGCATGGACAATGGATGCTAAATGATGATGATGATATATATATATCAAGAAAACCCATCCTGTACGCAAGAAGACCACAGTTGAAATGTTAAGGTCACTCCTCCTGGTGAAGAGGATTTGCCTGTAAGAGTCATGTGCTGGTGTCACATTAAAAGCAGCCGACACACACTGTAATGTAGTTGGTGTTAGGAAGGGCATCCAGCCATAGAAACCAAGCTAAATCAGATTAAAACTAGGTGCAGCTCTCCAGCTTGACAGCTCTGACCAAACCGTCCAACCCATGCCAGCATGGAAAACAGACATTAAAGGATGATGATGATGTATATGTATGTATGTATATGTCAGATAACTGAGATAATTGTGTCAGATAATGCATAATACATTTAAGAAAGTTTCTCTCATAACTTGAGATTCATACCAAGGCAAACCCAACATCAATTATTTTTATGACCAATAAATTTTTAAACTTTGTCTACACTGAGATAGTGTCCCAATAATTTCCCAGAGAGTGAAAAAAAAAAATGAATAAAAAAAAAAGCTGAAAAAATACCTTGATATCTCCCTGAGCATCAGAAAGTTTCTGTTTCATATCATCCACTTCAAACTGTAATGATTTGCTATGATCACGAGAATCAGAGAGCAGCTTGTGAATATTCTAGAAGTAGAAAAAAAAGGGCTAAATTAAAATATCAAGAGAGTCATAAAGACACCTGGAAGCATTCACAACTGATGTTCATCAACAGTATACTATCCCTTTTCCCAAACATTATTTATTCATTTATTTATCTGAAATTTTAGCAGTACTCATAAAATGTAGATGTAAGCAAAAAGGTCACAATATATAAGAATAACAGTTTATATTAAAATATGTTTATAATGCCTTAGTTTCTCAAAATAAGATCCATTTAGGTACCAAATTAGATTTGACATCATTTAAATTTGATGACTAGACAAGAACTAGTGGGTTTTTTTGCAACATTAACTGGCTGAATTTTTTTTATCTCTCCAGGGAAGCATATTCTCAAGAGGAAGTACATACAGCAATAATGAATATTCAAATCAAAGGAAATATGGAATTTAATAATGGCCATTTTAAATTCATTTCTTCCTTGATAGTATGGTTGAGAGAATAGTGGTTGGCACAACTTATTTTACAGCTGGATGCCATTGCAACTGTTGTTAACCATTTAGTTACGGTGTAGATAAAATAAATATAGTAAAGACTTCAGTCATTTGAGTGTTTAAAAGGTTATCTTCTTTTAAGTATTTAAGAATTAAATATAAGTTGAATAAGTACACAAATACACACTCACATTGTCAGAGCAGTCATTGCCAGTGAAACCTTGAAGCCACAGTCACATTGTATTCCTATATAATACATACATGAGTAAGTGTGTGTGCATGTGTGTTTTGTAGACATCCTTTCTTGGCAAGTTACCTCGTCTGAAGTATGGTGTTAAAATTCTAAAACAATTTCATCAGGGCAGCATCACGAGAGTCATTTAAAATGCATAGAAACATTCACACACACATATATGTACAGGGGTTGGACAAAATAATGGAAACACCTAGCATCATAGCACCTTTTATCTTCCATTTGTTTCAGTCATTAGACTATGGCCATGCTGGGGCACCACCTTGAAGAATTTTTCATTGAATGAATCAACCCCCGTATTTACTTTTTCTTTTAAGTCTGATATTTATTTTATCGTTCTCTTTTGCCAAACCACTAAGTTACAGGGATGTAAACAGACCAACACCAGCTGTCAAGCAGTGGTGAGGAACAAACACAGACTTCTTTCAGTTTCTATCTACCAAATCCACTCACAAGGTTTTGGTCAGCCTGAGGCTTTAGTACAAGACACTTGCCCAAGATGCCACACAGTGGGACTGAACTTTGAGACATGTAGTTGGGAAGTAAGCTTCTTAGCACACAGTCACACCTGTGCCTATCCATATACAGTTAAATTACTTTTATTTTATTTCTTGATAGTGTAATATACTTCTTAGCATTTCATAATATACAATACTATCAAGAAATAAAACAGAATTAATTGTAAAAGTATATATATTTTTTAAATAGCTATCATGACTCTTTCACATAGTAACTCTGTATGTGTGTATATGTTTAATATATTTGTATACATGCATACAATAAAGCGTTTACCTAGAAAAACTGCTGGTTGCACTCCTGCATGTTGCAATCAAATTTCCAATTCTTATCAACCATACCATTTCTCTCCTTAAAACACTAATTATGCCACAAGTTACACATAGCACTTCATTATGGGGAGCCCTACTCCATTTGTATAATGCTAATCTCTTTCACAAAACTATTTCATCTTTCTGAACATGACATATCCCATCACGGCAGTCTATAGGCTAAGATAAAAACAGCAAAAAGATAAAAAACAAATAATAATCTTGCAAATCGCAGATCTGCAATCTATCGACCATTATAAAGCATTAGGAGTATTATTCAGAAGGTAAAAATGAAACCAGTAACTTAATTATGTTCACTTTGGTATGCCACCTGTACTGTAACTCAACATTTAGCATAAATAAGTATAGATTCTAATTTACCAACCTGTCCTTCTGCTCTACAGTCAATCCTGTCTCCACTGTAGAAAGAGGTGCCACCAAAACCCTGAAACAATAGATATATGCTCATAATATTTCTCACACAGCAACCATGAATAACATTGTATATGTGCCTGTCTAATTGATTGAGGTCAATCATATTTGTGCATATATATATATATGTATAGTGAAAATTTACAAAAAGACAAAAGACAAAGATGGGTGTGTAAACAACAAACAGATGTATTAATTTAATGCTCGGGCTCGGGAAGTGAGAAAGTCTTTTACGTTTTGAGCCTGCGCTCTTCAACAGAAAGGAACACAGAAATAAACAGGGAGAGAAAATAAAAAAAGGTTTAGTGGCTAGCGATCTATATATATATAGGCATTTATGTGCGCAGCAAAGGTACTCATGAATAGGTGTGGATGAATGCAAAGGAATGTAGAATGATGTGTTGGCATATGTGCAGTACTGCTAGGTTAGAAAAAAAAAAATAGAAACCAAGATTTTTATACTGATTAGAACATTCTTTGATAAACGTGATATGTAAACCTCTTGATCAAACTCCTTTTTCATAGGTTATACTCAGAACTAGTCACCAGTATTCAAAACTACATCAATAGCTGAACAATATTTCGTTATATCAGTGGTACTCACTCAATCTTCTGCCCCATAAATATTTGTATCTCCAGGATTGAACATGAACTTTTTATCTATGACCTTAAAATCTTTTATGTCATGTTTACTGGTATTAGCAGCAGCTTTATCTAAACATCTACTTCTTCTACCAAAGATCCTTGAACAGGAATCCAGGAATCAGGTTATATTGATGTTAAAATTCAAACATCAATTATTTTTAGGCAGATAAATCGTATAACATGCTCATTTCTTATGAAAAACTCTCAGAGAAATCCCTATATATTCAACATGTTAAAACTTCCTCAAAAAGAGATTTAGTTTTCTCATTAATGCAAAAAATATTTCAACACAGCAAATACATAACTGTCTACAAGGTATAGATACAGTTAGTTAATCCTTTCACAAACCTCCAGAGCTCACTGAACAATTGCTTAACCTGCACTCACCCCACTATTATTTAGATGAGAGACATATCTCTGCCTGGATAGAATGACTGTCTATTGCAGGTATCTTTTCCCAAAGTTCTTGTATTTATTCTTGATAGTAAGGTAAACTGAAGTATATGAAATTAAAGCACCCTTACTCAAAGACCCAGCATTTATGGTGAATCTGAACTCACGAACCATGGTAGATGGTAGTCCAGTATCATATCCATTTGGCCATCTATATAGAATATTTTCCTCATTTTTAGAATGGCTCAAAACTTTAAATTAGTGGCATCCTAAATCACATTAAAAGGAAAAAAAATCAAGAGTCACTCTTACTGAAACAATCTTCAATCTCTGACTCTTTGTTATGTATTCTCTCACTGCTTCTTTTGCTGTTGTTGCTTATCAGAACATACCTGTTTCAACCTACTTCTTGATGTGAGCTCTTGATACAATCTCTCTACCTACCGAACCCTTCTCTTGTGTCTTTTGTTTTTTTCAAGAATCACAGCAAATGTTACATCATGTCAATCCTTCATTTTGAGTACTACTGTTCCTTGGAACTCACATTCCTCCAATGCATGTCTCCCACATTATATATCGATCTAACTTTTCAATTCCATACCAATAATACTCATCTTGTTCACTCCTGTCTGATCTGAGAATGTCCTACTCTAAAAGTGCTATGGGTGTATGAATAAATGAATGAGTGCGTGTTTGCATCTTTGATTATTTGTAAATGAGTAAACTGGGGTTTGTATGAAAAGGAAGGAAAGATTATTTTTCTATCAATGCAAACTTGACTATAGTGGTGAAACAGAGAACTAGAACTTACCTTGCCAGCTAGCTGCCGTTTCAGAGTCTGGTAGCGTTCCTGCAACTGCTCAGCCATTAGCTTGAACTGATCTCGCTCACTGCGACACTGATCCATCTCCCGACTTAAAATCAACAATGCCTCACATTTACTGTCAAGTTTTCTCCGACATGCTTGATGCTAAAGTAATAAAAGATGGAAAATAAAGTAGACAATATAGTTAGTTTGACTTAGCAATGAATGAAGCAGGTTGACCGAAACCACTCAGTACCATCTCAGATGGGTAAATTAAATTGATATCACAACTGGATTTGAATTCAGATACATTAAACCCTGAACTTGAAGCATCTGATCTAGTTTAACTCCCTTTTCTCTGTACCAACTTCACTACCTTCAGACAATTATGTAAATAATTTCTTCTTTAGGTACAAGGTCCAAATTTTGAAGGGAGAAATGTAAATGATGAAATCAATCTCAATATTTTTTATCAATTCCAGAAAGATGAAATGGAAATTGACTTTGGCAGAAAGTGAATGCAGAATGTCAAGAGATATAATTAAATACAAAGCCATTTAATTCTGCCATTCAAATAATAATAATGATTTCTATTATTGATAAAAGGTGTAGTGGATCTTGCAGGCATGAAGTAGATTCGATCCTAGATAGCCAAATTTAAATTAACACTTCAACAGCACATTTCACAGTAAAACAATAATTTTTCTGTGACAGCAGTTTACATTTGCCAGATGCCTTTGTTAAGCAAAATAATGTCTTCACCACTTGACCCTTCTGACCTCTTCTAGGCCAACAAAAGCTAGTACCACCAACGAAATCTATTGTTCTCAACGATATGTCTATCCTCCTGGATAGTTATAAAAACAAGAACCCCCAAGCAAAAGTCAGTTAGTCAGTTAGTGACAACTCCAGTTAGTGAGTTAGTGAGAACCCAAGTTAGAGAAAGCAACCCTCAATTAGTGAACGGACCACTAAAATCATGGCCACAAGCAGGCAGCCACTAAAGACAAACAGCCAGAGGGAAGAAGAAAGTTACAACTAGCAACTATATGAGATAACTTTCCTCGACTCTCTCACTATCACTAGCTGTTATTATGTCCTTTTCTTTTGGAACTGTATATTCTTCTGACCATGTGCCTTCCCTTCAAAAAATTCCTGAGACTGCACCTGAGGAAGCTGTAATCCTTAGTGACTGGTGTAGCAGCATTATAATTAGTTGCTACAAAGGTAAAGGATATTCATTAGAAATAATTATAGAGGCATCAAATTATTGGACCAGGCGATGAAAATTATGGAGAGAGTTATAACCTAATTAATTAGGAACAGAAGTAGGCTAGATGAAATGCAGTTTGGCTTTGCCCTGGGGAGAAGCACTACTGCTATTTTTATAGTCAGACAACTACAAGAGAAGTATTTAGCTAAGAACAAACTGTTACACTTGGCATTTGTTGATCCAGAGAAAGCCTTTGATAGAGTACCCCACTGCGTGATATGGTGGCTCTGAGGAGGCTAGGGGTAGATGAGTGGCTTGTGAAAGATGTACAGGCCATGTACAGAGATGCTGTTAGTAAGGTGAGATATAACTACAAGTACATTATTTATATTTGACGGATATTTATCCACATCTTGTTTGTTGTTGACACAACGTTTCAAAATTTCCCCAAAACACCTGATGAAGGCTGGAGGGCATATCAGCCGAAACATTGTGTTAATAACAAACAAGATGAGGACAAATATCCATCAAATGTAAATAATATACATAATTCCTCATCTCTTAAATATAGAACTGTATTAACTACAAGTACAGTAAACAATTTGGTGTATAGGCAGGCATTCATCAGGGCTCAATCCACAGTCCCCTCTTTTCCAGCCATAACAGAGGAATTCAAGACTGGCAGCTCCTGGGAACTACTATATGTTGATGATCTTGCTCTCAAAGCAGATTCTATATCAGAGCTAGAAAAGAAATTCCAGATTTGTCTCACTATTTCCACCCTGACCTTGTTTCTGGCGCTGTGCATCTCTTGCATGCTACACACACTCTACATCACCTTTACTGCCTCCAATTGCCTCTACCTTTTCCTCCTAACCACCCCACCTGCGTTCACCTTGCAAGTGTACAGCTCTATCTCCATCTTTATTAATCTGCCACTCTTGTGAACTTACCTATCCAATCCTCTGAAACATTTTTCTTACATTCAGCTTCCTGTAAGTTGAGGGTATGCCCTAACACTTCTTCACCATCATCTCTCCTCTTCCAATCAGGGTACCTCCTCTACTGCAAAACACTTGTTTCTATCCCTCTATCATACTTTAGCCTCTCATAAGCTAGCATAAATCCATCTCCCTCAATACCACAACCTCCTCAGTTGAGGGGTATTGTCTTGCAAGTTATTTCATGATCTCACTTGTATCAATACCACATAAAAAGAACCCACAACACTTTGTAAAGTGGTTGTTGTTAAGAAGGGCATCCAGCTATAAAAACCATGTCAAAGCAGACATTGGAGTTTGGTGGAGTCCTCTGGCTTGTTGGTTTTTGTCAAACCATCCAACCCATGATAGCATGGGAAATGGGCGCGCACAATGAATGATAATGATGATGATGAATAATCATAATAATGTTATAAGCTAGGAATGACAAAAAGATAGTATAAATTGTGATCCAGGATTACTGAGGGTTTTATTTTTCAGCTACTGGTTTCCACATAAACTAAAATTAAGCGCTAGTTAATGTGATGAAAGCCTTAAGAGTCAGGGATGAAAGCAGAGGCAACAACAATATAAACATATACATGCACATAAAAAGCAAATGCTATGAATTACCTACATACAAATACAGTCCTTGACATTCCGTATATGCTGTGTTCAATCATCCCCAAACACATCTACTAAACGCTACAAATTACTGCAATATCATACTACCCTTTTTCGAGGAACGCAAAAATATCAGTGGTAGCATTACCGTCATTACTTTCAAAAATTGTGATGAAATGCATTACAACATAACTACCGTTGCAATGTTGCTCACATCTAATGTAGTCACCACTAGAACTTACAGAGGAGCCTCTAAGTGATCGCAACCAAGTTTCCTTTATATCACTTACTACCATCATAAATAAGGGATGAATACATTGATAATGTAATACTAGCTCTCCCTAAAAAGACGATGGTAAAGGCTTGAATGCCTTTAATCGTAGGTTTCCTCGATCGGGGTTTACAAGAGGTAAACGAAAACAAGCTGGACAACGGAGAGAATGCAACAAGCACACGCTGTCGGAGTGTGCATACTGTGGTTTTCACATGTCTGGAACACCGGACTTCTGGATTCTGCTTAATTATTTGACCGACTATCAACATGTTCGATCCGATTGACAGTAGACCACTTTAATCGAAACCTAAAGAATAATGTGCTGCACGTCGACCCAAATCATCACGGATATTAAATCACAGTTACCCGTACAATTAATAGGCAAATAGACACTGTGGTTTAGCAAAAACAACGAAGCTAATGAAGAAAAGAGTACGTTAATTAATTGTAATATTGGCTCCTGTCTTCAGCTAGTTTAAAAAAAAAACACTATTCATAGAGCGTTGGAAGGTATTCAATATTTCTTAAACTTAGTGAGTACATGCACACACATCTATATTTTACATAAATATTTATGTTGATGTTTTGTAGCAAATTGAATCGTTGGAGTATCATTGAAGCTTTCGAACTTGGCGAAATATCAGAGCGGAAACGAATCTGATGGAACCGATATTTCCGAACCGCTGGCAATCACCAAACAGACACGTTATAAAAGTGAAATGGTTTCAATTAAAGAAGAAAAAAAAATGAAGTTATTACTCATCTAAGGTGCTTGCTCTTATATATATATATATATATATATATATATATATATATATATATATATACCCCACACATGCATATTCACACTATCTTGCTGAGAACTTGAAATGCATGTATAAAATACGTGCACTTATAAAAACACGTATTCACAAAAATCTGTTTTCATTAAGTATTTCCTGAAGATGTTTTCTAAATGACAAGGATTCAATATCGTTTAAGATGACAGTATGATTCCCAATTACACATATTTATAGATCATACATACATACATACATACATACATATATATATATATATATATATATATATATATATATACATATATATATATATATATATATATATATGTATATATATATATATATATATATATATATATGGGTTTGTTCATTAAATATTTCCTAAGCCATGCTATAATTCTCTAAATAAACGTAGGAAATGCGAGTTGAATCAAAATATGGCCATAGGTAAAAAGGTGATGCATAATGACTTCCTTTACAAGAACCTCGTACACATAAAAGATAACATGAAAATTGAGATGTTCATGCCGTTCCACATAACCTAGAGATATGAAAGAAAGGTGCTGGATGGTTTGTTTGAGAGATCGCAGAGAAGAGACCACAATGGAAGTTAGTAAACAATGAGTGTCATCTCAAGATATAAAGAAAAACCTTGAGTGTTGTAGTTCTGTATAGATATTTTTTGCGTTAAGCTTACCTCATTTCTCAAAAGTTCAAATTTCTCTTCAAGACGCTCAAGCTCCATACTGTAATGTAGAAGTATTAAACCACATTATGGTCAAGAAAATACAGGTGTTTGTCGACTGGTTCTTTGGACAGACTGTGATATCCTAGAGTTAGCATGACGCTTCAGTTATGATCCACTATATGTAGCGCCTTAAGAAATATCAAGCATCGCAGAAACTATAATATATTTCTTTCTATATATTATATTACTTTTAAAACCATATGAACCATAACTTCCTCTAGGACTGTAGTAATGTGCGATAATTTAAGACAGCTTTCTGTTTTCAAAACGCCAACCAGCTGTAATTCATAATTCTCACCTTCTTGTTGGCACATGGAGTGATCTCCCTTACTTTGCAACCTACATTGTCACACCTTCAGCCAACAGTTGCATGTGGACACATCGAATAATAATGATTTCGATCCAACGCAAACGTAAAGTTACAAATTCGGTGGGGAAAGGGTATATTCGATTTAATGTATCTCGGCATTTATTTACTCCCCGCTCAGAAGGTAAAAAGACCGAGCTTAATACAGCATGGTATTTCATCGGCCATTCTACTGTTTTACCTTTCTGTCGCTCTTATTTTGAACACAGGTACAAAGCCACGCATTTTGGAGGAAAGAAAAAGTCGATTATATTAACTTCAGTACTTGAATAATACTTATTGTATCAGTTCTCGATTAATGAAAGCAAAAGTCTGTAGGATTTGAACTTATGCAATACACGATTACATTTGAGTGGGTGGGCACAATCGATTAAAATAATTCCATTACTTAGTTTATTGGCCCCGAAGTGGGTGACAAGCAAAATTGTACACCGGCGTTGAAATATTTTCCCTACTAGTGGTATGCGTGTCCTTTCACGTTGTTAGCTAAACATAAGATCATTTGTTTTCATAAGAATTTTATTAGTGAGTCTTAGGATGCCTTCATAGACATATTTTTTTTTAAATAAAAGGTGGGGCAGTGTAGTTAGTGTTTACTTTGAATTACTATATGCTGATCAATGGGTGCCAAGCTGTCCGATTGTCCGTTTTCAGAGGAGTGGAGGTTGTTTCTGTGTGTAATCAGACTAGATATATGTGATGTCATTGCTATGCTAATATTGGTAATATATATTCTACTCGCTTATGGAGACTATTTAGGATAGCTACCAGTTTAATATCAGAGCTTGGATATTCGGATGAATAAAGCTTCTGAATGTAAAGAATCGCGTGCTTCTACGGCTTCACTTGAATTTGACACGATAATGGCGTCACCGGTTAATAACAACGAACTTTTATTCTATGACCCAGATATAATAAAGGTGTAACTGCGATGCATTCCTATAACACTAAGGGCATACCTCCACATGTGTTCTCCCCACCTACTTTGTTTCCTCATAACTTTTTTTAAAAATGGATATTTTTCAATGAAATCTCTTACAAATACGCTTCAGATGGTGTAGATCCCGATTATATTGGAATTTGTGTTGAAAAAAATTTTTTTCCCGGGGGTAGGGTGTGGAATTTCGGAAAATTCACACGTGTCGGTTTTGTTTCCTTATAACTTTCGGAAAAATGGATATTTTTTTAATGAAATTTTCTACAAATACCGACTTTTTAATCTCAAGCACAGGTTTTTTTAATTAATTTTTTTTTAACTAAACATTTTGAAACTTGGGATTGAAAAGGTCCCAAATACCTTACGGAGTGCGTAAATTACAATTATTTAAAATGAAAAAGAAAATTGACGAGCATACACACTTATATACTGACACACATCACAATTTTTTCCGAAATGTCAAGCTTCGTTTTGTAGATATATATGTGTGTCAGTATATATGTGTGTGTGCTCACCAATTTTCTTTTTCATATTAAGTTCCAATATAATCGTAATCTACACACTCTGAAAGGTGAAAATTTCATTAAAATAATATCTATTTTTCTGAAAATCATGAGGAAACAAAGCTGGTTCGTATGAATTTTCCGAAACTTCTCATTTTACTCACGAATTTTTTTTTTCTTACAACAAATCCTGATATAATCGGAATTTACACCATCTGAAGCGTATTTGTTACAGATTTCATTTAAAAATATCCATTTTTCTGGAATTTATGAGGAAACAAAATTGGGGGGTGGGTACACATGTGGAGTTATGTCACAGTAAAAACGAAAAAGCTTCTGAATACTAATAGATTTTTATTCTTAATGAACAGAACAAGTTTGTTTTTATCAAAGCAAGGTATGATTGCCACAAAAAATTTCATTAACAGGGAAACCCATGTAACTTGAAGAAAGGGGTTTTATCAGTTTAACATGTGGGATAATGTTGTCCTTTCAATTCCAAAAGAAATTGATAATTACTACAAGTTACCTATTAGCACATCAAAATCTGACAGAATCAACTCAAAGTTTTTCTCAGAAATTATGTGAGCCTGGTTTTGTGAATTTTGAAAAGAACTGAAATTGAAGGACATTATAGAAGATGATATGATTCAAATGAGACTCATTGATGGCATGCAGTAATTTGAGCATCATAAACATTTTCACTCAGTTGGTCCCAAGCTTAATGCATGCATCGAATTCAACAGCTTGAAGTGATCTTTAAATTTCAGATGTCTCATGTACGGAGGAGGATATAAAAATGATTTTGATAATATCACTGTCAAATGTTGACAGGAACAAGTATAAATCTAGTTATAAATGTAGCATCATGTGGCTATAACCATGCACCATCTTGCATGTAGTAAGATATGTATTAACTGTGAGAGAAAGAAAACAAATTGCTTTCAAGTAGTATAAAAAAAGTTTGAGGAAACTGAAAATGGTGATTCTACAAATATTTATGAAATTGGCCTAAAAAATACTACAATAATCAATGTAAAACCTGATAATGTAACATTAACATGTTGGTTTGTTAACATTCAGCTAACTAATACATCTGAACTTCTGGATCAATTTGAATAAATCAGAATTAAACTGAAATAATTTGATGGATTGCTCATTATGATTATGGGCAAGTTTAATGAATGAGATGCTGGAAGCTATCAAGAGCATCAAAATTGTTATTGTTCTTGTTGCTGAGTGTAAAAAAAAAATCTTGGTTGTTTGTTATCAGTAGGATGATTATTGATAGTTGAACATTAATTCATAAATTGAAGCTTGAGGACAATTTAGGAAATCAAGAGGTTTTATGGTTAACATTCTTCTCAAAGGAAATAGACAATAAGGACAGCAGGGGATGCAAACTACACATTAACAAGTGAAGGCTGTACTTGTGAGTGGTGATATTTTGTGTATGGGTGTGGATGTAAGTAGCTAAAGAAGAATCGAGTTAGGCCATTGCCAATACACATTAAAAACCATTAGTCATAACAAAGCTGAGGAAATTAGTGAAGGTCTTTTAGATGTTCTTCCAGGGACTTTTCTTTTAGCTGTTGTGCAAATGCAAATATCCCAGAATATGTAAAGTCTATAAAATATGTGTAAATGAACAAATTCAGATTCTTATCCAGTTCCAGATACTGAATCAATGTTTCATTCTCTTTCTGACATGAATTATTTTGCTAATTTTGATTTAAAAAGGAGATGCCATTATACAGAAATTATTCTGAAGCAAGAGAAGTTACTACATAAGTACATTAATAAATATTTTAAGATGAACAGGTCTTCTGCACAAAATTAAAATAGCCAGTGCTTGATTCAGAAAGTAATTGATCATATTGGAAATGACATTGATAATGTTATTTATCAAGATGATGTGTGTATTGGTGGTAAAACTGTCAAAAATCTTCATATGAAGGTATATAAGATAAAAAAAATATTAGAATTTACAAGCATGATAATCAATTGAGCTAAGTTTGTGTTAGAGACTGATGAATTGCTTCTTTTATTTTGACTAACAAAGTAGGGTATATTATCAGATCATCAATTAGTTGTAAGAATTGCAGACAATTCTTAATAATTGAGATGGCCAGAATTAATAGAAGTTCAGAATGATGATGCAGAAACTGTTTAGCAGGTTTTTAAGAATTATGTTTGCGAGGAATTGTGTTCCAGAACCATTTCTGTTGGACAATACCTGTGAATTTCATGATATTGACTTGTGTATATGGCTTGATAAGATCAAATAATGCTATGACAAATGTTCTAATGTCATCCAGACTCATATGGAATTCCTGAAAGAATGGTTGAAGTTGTTTAATAATGTAATCACCAAGTAAAGGTGCTATTAAGGCATATTTGGGTTGCATGCTTTTGAATTATTAGACAATTATTCACTCAGGAAGACTTTTTAGTTCCTCTGCTTTAGTAGATAAATAACAGTCATCAATAACCGCTGCTCCAGTTTGACATTGTAGAAGAACAAGCTAGATTTATATCTCAAATAAGAAATAATACAGCTGTGGTTTTTTTGAAGGTGAACAGCATTCACTAGCTCCTGAAGATCAAATAAGGGTACAAATATTGATAATAGACAAAATACAGGAGCATCTCTTCAAGTTCTTTTGAATGGTATTCCAGACTGTTAATAGTGATTGTGATTTTACAGCTGATTCAGGGACAAATATTGCAAATACCATTGGTGTAGTTCTCAATGAAAAACCATTTTGTTTCCAGATGTGATGTTTTACTAATATTAGTATATGATTAAAACAGTAAGGTGGCAGAATTGTTAGCACACCCAGTGAAATTGCTTAACAACATTTCTTCTGACTTAACATTTTGAATTCAGATGCTACTGGGGTCAACGTTGCCTTTCATTCTTTCAGGGTCAGTAAAATATGTACCAGTTGAGCACTCGGGTTGATGTAATCAACTTACCTGCCTTCCCAAAAATTGCTGCTCTTATGCCAAAATTTGAAACCAACATTGATTGCATGATTCTTATGGGCTGATTAAGACTAAGATAGCTCCAAAGTCGATGTAAGAGCTTGGTTATTCAGCTAAACAAAGCTTCTGAATACAAAGTATTGCATGTGACTATGACTTTACTTGAATGAATGCAGCATGACATGACAGTGAACATAATTCTGTTAGCCATGCATAAGTTTTGTTAAGCATCTGTAACAACCAGAGTATAATCTGACACTGAAGAGGGAGCCCAATGTTTGGGATGAAGTTTTGACAATGTTAAAAGTGAGATTACTATGAAACATTGTATTTCATACAGCAAGCAATTATAAGGACTTTGGTGAGGTTGGGGGCTGTGTGTGTTCATGTGTAATGAGAGTGTTGTGCAAGATTGTTTCCTTCTTATGCTATTTTTAGATTACTGTTGAAGAAATGAGATTGCCATGCTTCTATTGATATATATTTTCAAGATTTCTGTTAAGAGATTGCCTCTTAATGACACCTGTATACAAAGGGTAAAGAAAGGTGGTATCAACTATGCAGAAGTATGTGTGGTTAGTCAGTTTAATGTAGAGGGTTAGAATGTCAAAAGATATATGAGTTCATTGAATTAAGGTCGGAGTGAGAGAGCACTACAAATATATATTCAGTGAAGTATTCTGACAGAATATTTCCAGTCCAAACAATGAAAGATATATAGTGCTTATAGGCAAACAACTTAGCTAGGAGATTATCATGCTAAATACAGTAAAAGATTTAATAGACAAGATGGAAAACGATAGAAATATTACTATCAAATTTCTTAAAAGAGAGAACATTTTGGTGTATGATGTAAGAAATTAATTCTCCTGATAGTCACTGAGAATGAAAATGAGTTAATCTAGAAAGAAGAGGTTTGGGAAGATAATGAAATAAGCTAGAGTGAGAAAATTGTTTTATTGGTAGGAGTGTGCTGTCAGCAAATACAAAGAGAAGGTCATTGAAGTAGTTGTAGACGAGACAGAAGATAGTTCAGCAGAGACTTCTGCTTGTATGAAATCTTGCTATATAAACATGCAATCTTTTTGTTGTAAATGAAATATTTTTGATTTTTTAATATTAAATAAATTAAAGTCCTGAATCTTTCAGTCTATGATCAGTAATATGAACTATTGACTTGAGGGATGGAAAAGTGAGATTTGTGATGTTCATATTTTCCCCTAAAGCATTAATGAAATAAGTTAAATAGCTGTGACTGAAAAATCAACTGTTGTGCACATCTTAGTTTACTACCTACTTACAAGATTACTTGTCACCAATAATATACTGGAACTGATTAAATTTTGTATATTTCCCTCATAGAAAAAGTAAGTAAAATACTAATCAGATATTGAAATGGAGGTAAATTTTTAAATTGCTTCCTGGATGTTAATGGAGCTCTAAAAGTTAAGTCTAAGGCTGTGCCTCATAGTACAGTACAGTCAGGTGTAATTCATGAGCAAGTATGGCTTGGAAATATGCCATACTTTCACTCAGTGTTTTAACTGCCTGAGCAGTCATAAACAGACATTGACCCTCTACTAGCCCCATCACACTTGACACAGTAGTACATCCAGAATGTGACAGCTTTAGGGAGAGAGGGTTACACCAACACTCAGATGGAATTCCTTTACAACTGAATGGACAGGAAGAATGTGAAATGAAGATCTTTACTCAAGGACATAATGTCCTGCCCAGTCTAGAAATTGATTTCATGATCTTAGGATCTAACTAAACAACTTGGCCATGTATCTTCAAATTCTACATAACAAATCAATATTAAGTTTCTGTCTTATATACTATCCCCTCTCACTCTCTCTCTCTCTCTCTCTCTGTAAAATATTTGAAAGTATTAAAGGGCTAAGAACTAATTTCCCCCCAAATGCAAGGATCCATAGGACAAGCTTTTAACTCCTGTTTCTGAGTAACTAGCCAGATGTTATGCAAATTTCCTTCCAGGGAAACTTTTGGTTGATAAAATTTAAATCAACTATACATTACTTTTATTGTTTGTTTAAATCTAGAATTAGAATAATGTAATGAAAATTGAGAGAAACTGAATTCAGCTGTGCAATCTGTTTGTTACAGCCAATTATACCACTTCTGGTACCTATTTACTGTTAGATGGACTGGACCATTTTAGAGGTTAGTGTCTTGCATACAACTACAATACAAAGATTTTAACAATATGAATTGTTGACCTCTTGACTATAACCTATGACTCATTTGACCCAGCCACTAACACTTTTGTGAAGAAATTATGTGGTTATTTACAGTTGAAATGTCAGTTACAGAAATATAGATGCCTCGGTGAAGATAATGTAAAGCTTAATCTATGAAAGTGTCATGAGGAGACTGAATTCCTGACAATTCTGCCAGTTTCAGACATCTTAGTTATGATTTCAACTGGTTTGATCACCTACAGACAGAATGGTTTACAGGTGTGAAGAAAGTTGAACCTAACACTGAAAGTTAATAAAACACCTATCAGTCATACACTGCCACTGTCGTCTGTTTAAATGTAAGATTGAGAGAATAAAAAAAATAGACGTTATACTCTAAAGCAGTGCTTCTCAAACTATCTGATGTGCTGTACTGGCAGTTTTTTTTTTCCCGTTGTGCCAGGGACCAGTAATATTTCTTAGTAATATTAATTTATACCAGAAACAATATATATAATAAATATAATAAAAATTGATAATTTTTAAAATTATATATTTATTTTGTAAACAAATAATACAATATTACATAAGCTGATAAGTTGTTTACTGCAGTGCATAAAGCAAAATTACTGAAATTATGCTATTGTTTCTTTCTTTTCTGGAACATCACCATGTACCAGCTGCTGATGGCTCACGGACCATCACTTTGAGTAGAACTGTTCTAAAGCACTCTTAACATTGTATTAGAGAAGAACAAAAAAAATCACTATCACTATCTGTTTGTTAATTTGTTTTACTAATCTTTTAGAATTTAATTCATATACAAAGTGGGCTGAATATTTGTGAGCAAACTTTAATGGGACATAAATGGACAATGATCTAATGTCATGTTACACAGCAGTTGCCCAAATTTTAACTTTCTCATATTTCTTGCAAATGTACTGACAGATCCCAATCTGATACACAGAGAAATGGAAAGGTATGCCATGTTCATTGCACTAAATTCCAACCACAATGAATTGGAAGTTGCCAGTTTCACGTTCAGAGTTGGGAAAGAACTGAAGGCCTATATAGAGGGCTTTGTCATCTATGGGCAAGAGGAAGAAGCATTTTCAGGGGAAGAAACTGACTGGCAACCCCACAACACCAAGAATTTGATGGGGCTGTTACATGAAAGACGGTATGGATTGGGGCTACTTGATTCTGGCTTATAGTAATTTCTATGGCAACATTGAGGCTGTCATTAGAGTTTAATTTTAATGAATGGTTTGTTGTTTCTTTGATGTATCCAGTTGAATGTATGTGCCATTTTTCTGGAAGCATGCTGTATTTCTTCTGTTTAGTGTCTAGTTTTGTTTTGTTCTCAAATACCTGGAACACCTGCAGATGGGACAGATGAATCCTTTATAATAAATTGCATCCAACAAATTTGAATAATTCATCATCATCATCATCATCGTTTAATGTCTGCTTTCCATGCTGGTATGGGTTAGATGGGTTGACTGAAACTGGTAAGCTAGAGGGGTGCACCAGGTTCCAGTCTGATTTAGCTTATGGTTTCTATGGCTGGATGCCCTTCCTAATGCCAACCACTCTGAGAGTATAATGGGTGCTTTTTACATGACACTGGCAATGGCCATGACTTTGATTTCACTTGGCTTGACAAGTCTTCTCAAACATAGCTTATCACCAAGGGTCTCAGTCACTTGTCATCGCCTCCGTGAGGCTCAAGCTTTGGTTCTATTTCTCCCTTTCAAAATTACTTTCATGAATATTTTAAATTTGAAAAGAAAAAAAAGAAAGAATCTGTTAGATTCCTACAAATTCTCTGATTTAAATCCTTTCACTATATTGTATTTCAAGATAATTTTAAAGATGACATCTTCAGTGCAGTACAGGAAGTAAACCATTTAGAAATAATCTGTAATGAGCATTAGCAAAGTAGAATGATAAAAAACTGATACTGGACCATAGGCACGAATATTCAGGGTTTTATGCTATTCGTGGTACTTTATATTTTATATTAGATATGACTGAACATTGTAGTTAGATCAGCATTCAGTTTTTATTGTACCATAAACATGTTTCTTTCTCACTACTGCACTTTTATTTGTCAGCTTTCCATAAAAATACTCAGAGTCTCATTAAACTGCTCTTCGGCTTTTATCAGAAACAAAGATAATGCACTTTCTCTCGAAACAAAATAATATCTGCTTGAATTAATCATATGACTTTAGTTCTCAGTTTATTACAGGTCATAACAGAGAAGTTTAAAACCAGCTGTCCATGAGAACTTCTGTATGCTGATGGCCTAGTTTTCATAACTGAATCTATCAAAGATTTAGAGAAGAATTTCAAAATGGGCAGCCAAAGCCTGGAATTGAGAGGCCTCAAAGTAAACTTCGAGTGGACAAAAGTTTTAGCTAGCAGCAAAGAAGAAAGGATTATACTACTCAATATGCAGAAAAGAAGTTGGTTGGAATTCTATGGTATAGCCAGTGTAAACTATTGACATACAAGAGGTGTAGTGGGATTACTGTCAGACTGGCAGAAAAAATAAACTTTGTATGTGGCAGATGTACTGGCATAGTTAGTAGTAAAAGCACAAATGAAATAAATTAACTTAAATACTTATGCAGGCTCCCTAGTTGTAGCTCATAGTCTATGTTACCTAAGTGATCTAATTAGCAACAAAAGCAGATGTAGCTGGAGTAAGATTGGATTAAGAGTTTAGGGTGCTCATGCCCACAATCAACACCTAAACTTCACAAAGAAGACAAAGGACTGTGATGAGTGGTGAGATGCTGTGCTGGAGATGACTTGTCAAGCCCATAAAAGCATGGGTAAAAACAGTTGTCAAGAGAATAACACTATCTTGTCTACTATGTATGCGTGGAGGCGCAATGGCCCAGTGGTTAGGGCAGCGGACTCACGGTCATAGGATCGCGGTTTCGATTCCCAGACCGGGCATTGTGAGTGTTTATTGAGCGAAAACACCTAAAGCTCCACGAGGCTCCGGCAGGGGATGGTGGCGAACCCTGCCGTACTCTTTCACCACAACTTTCTCTCACTCTTTCTTCCTGTTTCTGTTGTATCTGTATTTCAAAAGGGCCAGCCTTGTCACACTGTGTCACGCTGAATATCCCTGAGAACTACATTAAGGGTACACGTGTCTGTGGAGTGCTCAGCCACTTGCACGTTAATTTCACGAGCAGGCTGTTCCATTGATCGGATCAACTGGAACCCTCATCGTCGTAAGCGACGGAGTGCCAACAACAACTATGCATGCACTTTTGGCTATCATAACGGTCTTTTTTTACTTGACTTGTGGCTTCTTAGTGTCCCCGTTTTTCTCCTGATGAGTTGTAATCAGGGGCGTATATCTGGGTGTGCCAGGTGTGCACTGCACACCCATCAGAAATGACTGATTCATTATAAATATTAACCTTACTCATTAATTTAATCACAAATCTTTATGGAAAACTTTTGTAATACCCCTGTTTCAAATTTGGTGGCATTAGGTGTGGCAGCACACCCAATACAACAACCACCATACACCATTAGTTGTAACGCATCTGAGCACTACACAATATGTTCATTATTATGACTTGATTATGAATTAGTGAGAAAGAAAGCCTCTGTGGTATGTCATTTCTTCTTCTTTCATGCATCAACAAAAAGAAAAGTAAAAATCCTAATATATACTAGACTTAAATTAAATTTTACTGCTTTTAAAGTTTGTTTTGTAACATAGTCATACAGTATCACAATGACATTCTCCTTAGCTATGATAAGTAATTATGAAACCAATTGATTGAAAGGTAACAGTTCATATTCTTCTGTTGGTATTTCACAGTTGTGAAATAACGGACTGAACCCATACATTATAATTAAAAGCTTCTGAATTTAAACTGGTTGTGGTTGTGGTTTACCTTTGTTACCTGCATATAAATAGAATATTATAATGCTGATACAACAAAAAAATATCAAGAGATTTTAAGTTTCGTGAACAACTAATCCAAGTAGAGGAGACAGTATTCTTTGACTTCTTTTTATCCATGTGGGTGAATAATCAAAAAGAGATCAAGTTATAAGAAGTTATGGTTCTTCCATACAGGAGTTACCTCCCTTGGATTCAGCTAAAACTAATTTTTTCAAAAGTTTAAATCAACATAAATAAATAAATAAATAAATACAATTAACTTTAATAAAATGGCATCAAGAATCTGTTTCTACTATAGATCTAGCATATACTACTTTTGTAAATTTACCAGAAGAAATGTGAGGAAAACTACTGATGGTCAAAGGCGTTCCAGCCAAGACACAGACACACACACACACACACAGAACAAGAAGGAAGTAAAGACTTTGTATCAAAAGGCAATGAATAAAAATAATTAAAAGACAAATAATAAAAAAACAAAAGGCAATAATATAAGAACAGTGATGATAAGGGAACAAATGTGCAGAAAATGAAAAAAATATTATTATTAAGCTAGTTTTAGTTAAGTACTGAGAGTGATTGGGTTGACATAATTCACTGACCCCATTCTCTTTTCCCAACTAAAAGCATTTATGACCTTCGGTCAGTGTTAGAAATCATTTTTATGCCAGTATATATTGCAAACACCACCTAGTTGTGTCAAGGTAAGCTTCTAGGGACTTGAGACTTGAATTGGCAAATTGATTGTTGTTGTTGCTGTTGTTCAGCTGCAGGTCAATTTTAATGAAGCAGACTTATGGTCAAATGCATTACATCTACAACCATTTCATCCCATATCTTTTTTATGAGAGTATCTAGGATTATACCATCTAATGAATCTCTTTTTTAAGACGATGATGTGTGATCTGAGAGAAGTTTGGCTGCTATATCTAGCAGATCTAACAACCAAGTAAGGGATCCTACAATTCCTCAGTGAACAGGCTTTAATTCCTTGTAATAACAATCTCTCCTTCATTACAACTCTAATGAAAGATGTTGGTATCAGTTACCCTGTGGTACAAGATTGTATGATTTCAATATATTAAGCCTCCAGACTTCTTCTCCAGGCTATGTTTTCTTTCCTATTCCCTCTTCCTTTTGTATTCACTCTGATGAAGCTCCATGTTCTAGTTTGAATATCCCATGAAGATGAAGAATATTATTTTCGCAATTCTTTCGTAGGCACTGACTGGCATCATAAGTGGAAATGACCGTAAGAATTGTTATGTCACACAAATGTTATGCAATGTTTTGTATTAAATAATAAGTTATAGATGTGGTCCAATTGATTTGTTTGTTGATCTGAGGTTTTCTCCATTTTCTGATTATTTATATATATATATATATATATATATATATATATATAAGTACATACATATAAGAGGGATGACCACTAAGTGGACATCCATTATGCTAGAAGTAGACCCCCTATGGTCTTACCACTAAGAAAAGATTGTTCTCAAGAAAATTCAGCAAATGCCAGAATGTAAGTGAGCAAGACAAATGAAAAGATACAAAATAATATCTTTTCTTAGTGGGAAGACCATAGGCGGTCTACTTCTAGCATAATGGATGTCCACTTAGTGGTCATCCCTCTTATATGTATGTAATATAATTTTACTTGAATCTTCAGATTTTTCAATTTGCTAGGCCACTGGTTTTAAATTGATATTAATTAAATTAATATTCAGTTTTTCACCCTTATTATTTAAATTTAAATATACGTACATATGTACGTACGTATGTATGTATGTATGTATGTATGTATGTATGTATGTATGTATGTATGTGTGTGTGTATGTGTGTGTGTGTTTGTGTGAGTGTGTATACATACATGATATATACTTTTTTGTTATATTTTTAATCAGCAGAAGTTACTTACTGACTCTTGAGGCCAGAGTTTCATGCATGATATTTATCACTTCAGTGTATGCACAAAACTCTTGTCTCTTGGGTCACTTTGTAACTTTTGTTGATTAAAAATAAAATATAATATATATATACTCATGTTTTGAGTTCTCTCTATCCTGTTTGTACTACCAAACCTACATACATATGTGTGTGTGTGCGTGTGTGTGTGTGTGTATGTGCGTGTGTGTGCTTGTGTGTGTGTGTGTGTGAGTTTGTGCACACACATATCTATGTACATGTATGTTTATGTATATATAAATATGCATGTATATATATACATACATGCATACACACATAGGCACACACACACACACACACAGAGAAAGAGAGAGAGAGGTAGAAGGAGACAGAGAAGAAGAGAGAGAGAGAAATATACACAAGGAGAGACAGTTAGATATGCCAATCCCTTTGTCAAGTGAACATTGTTGATGATACAGGTCACAAATGAAAAAAATGATTTTTTATAAAAATACACATAACACTTAAGTTTTTAAAAGTATCTTAAAAGTGTAATAGTATCTTCCATTTATATCTGTAGAAATTGGAAAATTAAAGAAAAGGAGAATGAATGAAAAAAAGAATAAGGAAAAAACTTGGTAAAGAAAGAAAAAAATAAATATACAAAGAAATTCATATACAGAGAAAGAAAATAAAAGTTTCTGTGTATGAAAAAGCTTCTAGAGTGATTGCAGTGTTGTTGTTGTTCAAAATATAATAAAAACTGGTAAAACACCAAATAAATATCTTTTGTAATGTGTGAATATTTTTACCCTGGTGATTTTGTGGTCATTTGACCTAATTCTCAAACAGGTTCTTATAAACAAATGATTTACATAGCGACTTACATATAAAATTACACACACACATAAACTACACCCAGAATTACATAGGTAATTATAGGTAAATACCAACAAAAGAATATACACATGTACACCCATACATACAGACAAATACATGCGAACACATACTTGCATATGACTATGAACAGGATTACGACATACAAAGTTTGCATTGACAATAAGAAAAGGAATAAGAAATAGTTAAAAAAAAAAGAAAAACCCAACAAACTAACAACTCTAATAATAATAGTAATGGTGGTGATGATGATGATTGTAAAATAGTAAAAATTGTAAATAGTAAAACGTGAAAATCAGACTAAATTGGAATTTCATTGATTACGCAAGGAATGAAGCCAGTATGCTCCGCTGGATGTGTAATGTAAATGTGCATACCCATCAGAGTGTAAGTATCTTGAGAGAAAAGCTGAACATAAGAAGCATCAATAGTGGTGTGCAAGAGAGACGATTGCGCTGGTTTGGACATGTGGTGAGAATGAATGAGGATAGCTGCGTGAAAAAGTGCCACTCCCTAACAGTTGAGGGAACCCGTGGAAGAGGTAGGCCCAGGAAGACCTGCGCTGAGGTGGTGAGGCAAGACCTTCGAACATTGGGCCTCACCGAGGCGATGACTACTGACCGAGACCTTTGGAAATGTGCTGTGCGTGAGAAGACCCGGCAAGCCAAGTGAGATCGTTGCCAGGGCCCCTGGACTGGCTCTTGTGCGGGTGGCACATAAAAGACACCATTTTGAGCGTGGCCGTTTTCATGCGGGTGACACGTAAAAGCACCCACTACACTCTGAGTGGTTGGCGTTAGGAAGGGCATCCAGCTGTAGAAACTCTGCCAAATTAGATTGGAGCCTGGTGTTGCCATCCGGTTTCACCAGTCCTCAGTCAAATCGTCCAACCCATGTTAGCATGGAAAGCGGACGTTAAACGATGATGATGATGATGATGAAATACACACACACATGCATGTGTATGCACACACACACACACACACACACACACACACACACACACACTCACATGCATTATTACATTAAAACGTATACAGCATAACTCCAACAAATTGCATGCCTTGACAAACAGTCATGCATGTGCTCATTTAGACACTTTACACTGTAAAACAGATGCACACCTATACTCAGAACTGCACACACAAACGGTTTTGCATTTATACAGATACATGAATGTGTGGTAAAGAAATTTGTTTCACAACCAAGTGATTTCAAGTTTGCTTCCACTATGTGCACTTAGCAAATGTCTTCTAATGCTCTAGGCTAAACAAAGCCTTGTGAGCGAATTTGGTGGGCTGAAACAGAAAAGGAGCTTGTAGTATGCATGTATGTATGTATGTATGTGTGTGTGTGTGTGTGTGTGTGTGTGTGTGTGTGTGTTTGTGTCTTCTTGTCTTGACATTGCATGCTACTGTAACATCACCATTATGCAAGAGGTACTGTTTGTTTGCAATCTCCCATGAAAAACATGTTCAGACCAGGAGAAAATATTACCTTGCTTGGAAACAGCTGGGAGCTGGCAACAGGAAGAGCATCCAACCATAGAATATTTGCCTCAGCAAATCCTATTTGTCTGATGCAGACATGAAAAAGATAGAAAAGATGAAAAAGTAGATGTTGAAATGGCGTTGATGACAAAGCTGACAATGATGATGTTGATGATGAGGTCTATATGTATAATTATATGGAAAGACCTATACATGCTTATTACAACTAACATACATCATATGTCAATTTCAACAATGAGTATTCCAGTTATTTAATTATTGGAACTCTTTGTGAACCCATTTTATTGCGCCCACAGGCTGGTATACTCGTATGTACAAAATGTAGTCAATTTTTCAATTATAAAATTTATACAATACTCATATGCCTCTTTGCAACATAGGTCATGTTTCTGCTATGACTTAAAATGGTTAGATTCGAACATAAAATTGTCCAGTAACTGCCATTTGAATGGAAATTTTGTTTTCACTATAAAGCACATTGCTAGATTTATGCCACACCCTTGAGACCCAACTATACTCTAGCTAAAAAATATAGAATACCTAGTAAATAAAATAAACATCCTAAATTCAGTGGCGGCATTAATGAAAATGTTACATGTTAATTTAATGTGTTAAACTTATCTTTATTAATGTGTATCGAATGTATTCGCCATGATAGATCGCTAGCCACTAGATCTTTTTCTATTTTCTCTCACTATTTATTTCTGCGTTCCTTTCTGTCAAAGAGCGTAGGCTCAAAACGTAAAAGACTTTCTCACTTCCCGAGCATTAAACCAATACATCCGTTTGTTGTTTACACACCCGTCTTCATTTTTTGTTTTTTTGTAAATTCTCACTATATCGAATTATACATAGATGTATCCAAGATTTACACAGATATAAGAGTTAGAACTTGTGATCCATCCACAGACCTTGTTTTTTTTACATACATGCATTCATGCACACACATACATACACACATGCACACACACACACACACACACACACACACACACACACACACACACACGTGATGGGCTTCCTTCAGTTTCTGTCAATCAAATATACAAAGCTTTGGTTGGCTCAAGGCTATAGTAGAAGGCACTTTCCCAAGGTGCCACACAATGGGACTGAACCCAGAACCATGTGGTTGGGAAGCAAACTTTTTACTACAGAGTCACACCACACAGTTTTCCACACAAGGTTTGGGATGGTTTTAAGTTATGGCTAGAAATATTTCCAGAGGTACCATACAGTGGGATAGAACACAAGACCTCATAATTATGAATCAAAATTCTTTATGTGTTAACCATGCCAGTGCCCATCACTCATATACATACATACATACATACATGCATGCAAACATACCTACATAAATTCAGTTGATGCTTTGTCCTGCTTTCTGTATACCTTGTAAAATGTTTAATAAATTGAATAATTATTTCCTTATATAATGAAAACAGTCTGGTGATAAGAAATAAACATTGAGCAAAAATGGCATCTTGAATATGCATACAATGCATCAGAAATGGAAACTTGAAAACATGAAAGGTGAGTGCAACTAATTCAACATCAATACATTAGGCTTGTGTGAAGTGAAATGGATAGCTGTTGGCAATAAGATAAACACACCATCATTTGTTCAGAAGGGCACAAGCAGAAGAGATTTAGGTTTTTAATTAACAAACAGCATGCTTAACTTATGATAGAGTATTGGGCTATATCAGATTAGATAATCTTGATACAATCTACACTAACATTATCCAAATTTATGCACCAACATGTGAGAGCAGACAAAAAATAAATAAAAAGATTAAACATCAAAGCCATGCAAGTCTCACCATTCAAAGAGACTTAAATACAAAGGTGGGATAAGGGAGAGTAGAAAACAGTAGGTTTATACAGCCTAGGGAACTGTGATGGGAGAGGAGAATGGTTGATAGAATGGACAAAAGTTAATGTATTCACAATTGGTGACACCTGGTTTGAAATGTCTAAATACAGGAATACACATTTTGTGCCACTAAGAAATAAGTATGATAGCTTGAGTAAAAGTTGCAAAGCCTGTTTGTAAGTGGACTGCATCAGTGACCAGAATTTAATTCTGACTAAAATAAATGTAAAATGAAGAAAACCTTAAAAAATCTTAAGATCACCAAGAGAACAAGAGAAAAATATAGAATGAAGGTTAAACAATTATATGTAAAGGTAAGATCCAAGGATCCAGGTGTAGGAAGTTAGTAAGCTTTGAGCAGTCTATTGAAGGTATAAAAACAACTTTCAGGAACAGTAGTGGTTTTCTCATATAAAAGTTTGATAAGCTGAAAAATGTTATTTTATAGTTCACAGTTAGCAACTGGGGTTGCTATGTATGCAGGTAAAGATCCAAATTTAGTGAGTGGAGCTGGTAAAATCCAGGCTACATATGTATAAAAATCAAAGAAAGGAGACCTAGTAATAAAAAAAAAAGAATAAAATTCTTGAAAGATGGTCTGAGAACCAAAAGGAGTGAGCATTTGCTGGACAAAAGGATTTTGAAGGACCACCAATCTTAAGAAGATATCAAATAAACAAGTGGGGCAGCAGATCGTGACTTTGTTGAAACGAAATGGGCCAAAAGTTCAGATGTAAATAAATATATTCCTGTTTTCATCACTAACCCCAGTTTAACATAAATTTTGCTATGCCTGCATTATAGAAAAGTCTTTTCTGAACCACATGTTGCCAATTCTTACTTCCTTAGTGGAATTTTAACTCATAACATAAAGATGGACAAAATGCTACAAAGCATTTTACCCTGTGTGCTAACAATTCTGACAGTTCACCACCCTTGTGAAATGCAACATATTGAAATCAGTCTTCATCACTTCTTTTGAAATCAGTAATAACACCAATTATTGGGTATGATATCTTCGTGCATTACCTGATTGACTATTTTCAAGCGAAATCAGGATGGCACCTGTGCCCAGCGTCGCCTTTCTGGCACTTGTGCCCGTGGCATATGTAAGGATGTTCGAGCGAGATCATTGCCAGTGCCCCTGAACTGGCTCTTGTGCGGGTGGCACATAAAATACACCATTTTGAGCGTGGCCGTTGCCAGTATCGCCTGACTGGCCTTCGTGCTGGTGACACGTAAAGGCACCTACTACACTCTCAGAGTGGTTGGCGTTAGGAAGGGCATCCAGCTGTAGAAACTCTGCCAAATCAGATTGGAGCCTGGTGTAGCCTTCGTGTTCCACCAGTCCTCAGTCAAATCGTCCAACCCATGCTAGCATGGAAAGCAGACGTTAAACGATGATGATGATGATGATGATGATAACCTATACTGTACTTCGTTAGATGTTTTCAGTATTCCAGTGACTATCCCTGATGAGTCAATTAAATTCCTTGTGTCCATGTCCTTAATCATTCTATCTGCCATATTGCTGTCAATTCAGAAAGGCTGTTCCTCTGTTGGATCTACTTAGCGAAGACTCCTTCACTCTCCATTTAGCATCTCCTCATTCAACACCTGCTCATTGTTATTCTTCTATGCCTCTTTCCTTTTAGCATCAGTAAGAGTGAGTTGTTATCACTTGATATGCTCTTCTCCTCAATGAAATCTCATTTCTCACTTACATTTTGCCTAGTTATCCAAATCATCTTATCTTACTATAATGGGCGTTATGTCCATCTGTCTGTCTGTCTGTTTATTCCCTCTTCAATGTCAGACTGCTGGACCAATGGTCACAATGTCTTTTGGGAATACGAAGAAGGTAATCAAGAAGGGTTTTAGCAAAAAAAAAAAAAAAAAAAAGTGAAAAAGTGTGATTATTTAGTGGATATTGATTTTTGTATTAATAAATCACTTTTGATTTTGTTTTGTTAAAATTCTGGCGACAAGGATTAACTCTGGATTCCCCCCACCACCATATAGTTTGTGAATTTAGAGGATAGATGATCAGATTTACTGTCTTACTATAATGGGAGTTATGTCTGTCTCTGTGTCTGTTCCCTCTTCACAGCCTGATGGCTGGACCAATGGTTACGGTATTTTTTGGGATTATGAAGGAGGTAAACAGGAACGTTTTTAGTGAAAAAAAATCAGAAAGTATGATTATTTCATGAATATCAATTTTTGAATTGATAAACCACCTTCACATTTTTATTAAAAATTCACTGACCATGAGTAACTCTGGATTTTCATCATGTAGTTTGTGGTCCCATTGTAGATATGAAAGGGGTTGTGAGAACAGTTAATAGTGAAAATAAAATGGAAAAAGTGTGTCAGTATATAGTGTGTGATTATTTAGTGGTTATTGAAGTGTGTCAATCTCGAGCAGGATTCAAAATGGCTAATCAAAGATGCTGCTGTTTACATCTCAGTTTTGTCAATCAAAATAACCCATGGTACCAGAACGTCCAGACATTATTCACATAGAACAGTGAAAGGTAAGTCTTAGCTTGATTTTTTGCAACCCTAAAGATTCCTCTTGTGCATTAACAGCAATTAAGGCACAGGGCCAGACTTTAGATTGTGTAGGTGTATTTTTACCCACTCCGATGTTTACACATGGCCAGTTATACATTGTTATGAGTAGAGCAACGGACTCCAGTTATTTGAAAATTAGAGTCGACCAAGCAGAAAATATCGTCTACAAGGAAGTTTTGTAATCATATTGAAATTATCGAAAGGAATGTGACTCATAATTTAAATAAGGAAATTTGTGAACTTTGAATGTATAAGAGTATTGACAAGCATAAATTAGTGTAAACAACTAAAATAAAAGTATATCTAAATAACAGTTTTTTCTTAATACATTTTATGTAGTGGTCGAAGGAAGCTCTGGCTTTCATTATGAATGAGCCACATAACCATTCATGATACAGAGGCTGGGAGCCTATTTCAGTTTGGGAATGAATCATCATCACTTAGTGGCAAACACATGTCATATAGTTGCAATAGAATGCTGTATCACCAACAATCAGTGGTAGCTTGTAGATAAAATTGTTTTGATATTGTGTAAAAGGAAACAAAACATATAAAAAGAAAATTTAAACATAAACTTGATAGGTTCGCGTCTTAGTCACAAGGGCATCCAGCTGTAGAAACTCTGCCAGATCAGATTGGAGCCTGGTGCAGCCTTCTGGCTTGCCAGTCCTCAGTCAAATTGTCCAATCCATGCTAGCATGGAAAGCGGACATTAAGCGATGATGATGATTGTATATGGGTAGCTTTGCTAGTGCTTCTAATTCTCACACTGTCAACTACTTTTTCTGCTTTTTCATTTGCTAAGTATATTTGACATCTAGCTTCTTCTCTAGCTATTTTTCTCCAACTTTGGAAGGCCTGCCTCTTATATTTTATAGCTCTATCTACATGCTATTCCTCTACCATGTCATCTTGCATCTACATGCTAAATACAAATATAGTAAGTCTCACTTATATAAGAGAGTAAATCAAAAACTCCTATTAACTGAGATTATCCATGCTACGAGTACAATATGCTTCGCTGAAGAAGTTTAATAAGTGTGAAACATGCCTGTTGCTTTTACCAATTGGCTACAGACCAAAGTTGCTTGCACAAAGTGTTGTTTATATTTTCCAAAAATTTCAATTAATTTCAGTCTTGATGGATAGTTTAGATTTTAAACATTCCCAAGGAAATTTTTCCCACTTATTACGTTGATATTCAAAATTCTTCAACTCACTTTATTACATATGTGGAGCTTTATTGCTGGAGCCACATTAAAAGCACCCAGTACACTCTGTAGAGTGGTTGGCGTTAGGAAGGATATCCAGTCATAGAAACGATGCCAGAACAGACAATGGAACCTGGTCAAACCGTCCAACCCGTGCCAGCATGGAAAACAGACGTTAAATGATGATGCTGCTGATGATAATGATGTGTGTGTATGTGCATATATATATATATATATGCACATACATGCACACACACACACACACACACACATATATATATATATATATATATACAGAGAGAGAGAAAGAGAGAGAGAGAGAAGGGGGAGGGGGAGAGAGATATGCAGTTCTATGCAACACAGAGAATTGGTGAAACAGGAAATGAAAACTCCAAACAAAACAAAAATCCAATCACTCACTCTTAAAAAAACACTACACAATTGTTTTGGCAAGTAGTGAGAAAATGTGTGCCTAAAATATATATATATATATATATATATATATATATATATATATATATATACATACATATATGTGTGTGTGTGAGTGTGTGTCAGTATGTGTGTGTGAGTGTGTGTGAGTATGTGTGTGTGTGTGTGTGTGTGTGTGTATACAAATGGTATATGCTTGGAAAGTGGGGTAGGGGGTTGCTTTGAAAAATAAATAACAGAAAGAAGAAGAAGCGAAAAGGTGTTTCTGAAGGCTATGACGTCATGATGCGATATATGTTGACATGCGCCGTAAACGGGAAGATGATGCGGGATAGTCAAACAACAAAATGGCTGCCAAAACTACATTGAGAATGGTGATCGGAGATTATCGGTGCGGCTGGCCGAGTGATACACAACGGAGAGCTTCATGAGAACCGAATATATTACACTCCATTATTTCCTCTATCCATTACACACAACATGACTACAAGAAATCGTCTCTGATAATTTATTTACATTTTTTTTTAAAATCCGGATTATATTTTCATTTGAAGCAACGAAAGGGTATTTTCTATCTATCTTATACATACATGTATATTCCCCTTTTCTATCGTCTTCTCTTCTCTGTTTTGTTTGCATTAACGATTGTTGATTGGCGTTACAGCCCTGCCCACCTCTGCAACCAAATATCTTTTTACTGAATGTGTTTCCACGAAATTGTCTACAGTTCAATGTATGATTTGCTGAAAGCTTGCTGCAACAACAAAACAGTTTATTATTGATATTATTATCATCATATAATATTTATAATACTGCTTGTTACTTCAGAACTGTCGGAAGGAAGTGTTATTGTTATCAAATTCCCGGTCGAAGCCATTCCACTTACGTTGCCTCATAAATACCCTTAGCGAAGGCATGAGCATCCTAACATCCCGTTTTCTCACAACTCCTGTCAATCTAAGACGTTGTTCCACTCGTAAAAAAAGACTCCAGTTTTATTATATAGCGAAATACCAATATTTTCTTTAATTACAAGTTTGAAGTTACCACACCTACCCACCGGAGAGAAACACGCACATCTTCATATACAAAGAGAGAAGTAATTTCCAACGATCAATTTCCTGTTATTTTGGACTTGGATTTAAAGAAAGTAAAAAAGAAAAGAAAAGAAAAGAAAACAACGCCTTTGCTCTCATATGTTAACATTCTCTAATAGTTGAAACCCTACGGCAGCAAAGAGAACGAGTGATTGAGTGGGCAAAATTATTTGTAACTAACCCCTCAGCAATAAGTTCATCCCAAGGGATTTTACAGTTTTGGTCATCCAGTTAAGAAACAAGTCAATACATACTTCATCGAACAAACCAATAACCAAACTGTCGTGTTTTCCCTTTCCTTCTGTCAAACGTCTAAATTCAATCAGAATAAGGGTGTGTTGTGTTGTATCGTGACACAAGATCCAGTAATTGTATATATACACACAGACACCCACATGTAGGCTTTTACGTGCTTGTATCTCAATTTCAACAGTGTGCTACACACACACAGGAGTACAACAGGATTTCATTTTGTTGTGTGTGTATATAGTAGTAGTGGTGTTGGTGCCGTAATTCGTTGGAAATTCATTCTCAACGGAGACAAAAAGAACCACAACAAAAAAAAGTACAAATTATATATCACACTAGAAAAAAGACATTATGTCATTCTTCAGTAACTTTAAGAAAATCTTCCGCCTTAGTGGTGCCGACGACGATTTGAAGAAGAAAAAGAACATTCATCCATGTATCAAAACAGATGTCGACCCCAAACTATACTGGGATATAATCGGCGAGTTGGGAGATGGAGCTTTCGGAAAAGTATACAAGGTGCGTTCAGCTACACCCTACTGGAGTATTTATTATTATTGTTGTTAATATTGTTTGAAAGACGAAGACAGTTGAGTAGTCGAAACGACAGGGCGCCACTGTAGCTGTCTCTTAAAATTTTTAGTCTTGCGCTTCTGTTGTTGTTTTGTACATCTTATAGTACCAGTTATACTTTGTCGGTTATTCAAACGAATTCACCATTATTAATTTATGACCTTGTGCTTATGTGAAATTCAAAATTCTTTGAAGGTTGTTCGGATGTTCAATCTCTCTTTTCGTTCTGAGTCCAAATATAATTGTAGCCAACATCGCTTTTTATCCCTCCAGGGTCCATAAAATAAATACCTATAATAAATTTGATGTGGTTTAATCAACTAGATTCCCCGACCTCTCAACATGTATGTAGCCTTGTACCAATGTGAGAATGATTCGTAGTAACACTTTACTTATTAGTCTAGATATTTTATTGGATCTAAGCCGTCTTACGCCTGTATGTTCAAATACTGCTTTGACTTTACTTTTTCTCCCTGGGAAATGAAATGTCAATAAAATAAGTATTAGTATCAGCAATGCAATAGGGAACTGATTCTATCAACTTCACATCTAAATCCAAGGTATTGATACGTAGAAATTCAGTGGTTGTATATTCTAAGCGCCACTTCTAGCACTATTACTTATTTTTATTCAATGCTATCACCATGAGAATATCCTCATAGCTACGGCTGTTTTTTCGTTACCATCTTATTGTCATATATTGTTTAGGTTTGATTGAATTTCTTATGACAATGATGATGATAATTATGAAGTGGTTTTGACGTAAACGGCAACAGCCTGCTTCCTTCTTAATGATTAAGGCGTGTATGTTCGTTCGTTCGGAAGTATGTGCATGAGTTTTACTTAGTCATAAACATGTAAACTGATGGAATAACAACTTGCTCTTCTTGAAGTAAAACCATCTAAACTTTAGATACTATGGAACCTCTTTTTTACTACGACCATCTTTAACCTCACTATAACTATCATTATTATCTTTTTAAAGCCACTATTAATACTGCTACTACCCCTTCTACTATCCCCCGCTCCATTTTCACGATGGTTTGTTACATTAAGAGAAGACTATTTTATAGGAAGAGGATTATAGAGTTGATCGAATGTTCACTGGTACTTATCGACTGTCATTGGGTGGGGGAAATAAAAAGTGAAGTCATTCCCTGTCGAAATTTGAACTCAAAATGTAAAGGGTTTCAAAGGGTTAACCTTATTTCAATTTGGTATTTTACCGTTTCTCCGTTCTACTGCTTTCTAATAATTACTACAATTTCTGCTAATGTCTCTACTTCAGAATATCCTCGTGGCTACAGTTTTTAGTCTATTGAACTGATAAAAATCTTGTTTTTTGGACCGCTATTGTCTTCTACTTGTTAAACTTCTTATTCGTGTCGTTCAGCAGTTAAATTGGTTATTTGTGGGATTTACTAAGTCTTATTGTTTGTTAAGTTAAAAAGAAAATATGTGTGTATACGTATTTTTGGAGAGGAGGGGTACGAATTGATTGGCCTTGATGCCATTTGTCGTTTCGCGGCAATACAAGTCCATCCAGTCTATTTGGTGTCGGTTAATTGTATCGTAAAACACGCATGGACTCCTCCTGCACATCTTGAGTGGATCTAGCGTGCCTAGTGTGTTTGTGAGAGAAAAGCGCAGAGTTCTGCAGAGAAGATATGTACGCTTCCGGCAAGCTCAGTTTGTGATCCGCTTTCAGTTTCCGGATGAAACCATATCTTTTGGACCGCTTCTGTCCGTTTTGGACATAAACGTTTCACTTAGTCTCTCAGTTCTTTTCTATAAATGTATAGGCGAAAGAAATTATTCATTCTACTGTATCGACAGAAGAGGTGATAGAATAAAATTTCAGTAATGTTTTGTTGGTGATCGGATCTGTCGACCACACCTATCAATTACAAGGAAAACAAAAATCCTTCAACTTAAATGTCATGTAATTTTTCTGTCGCTTTGGGACATGGTTTGATTAAAGTGAAAACAAAAACATCTCCTCGGTATCAACTATATCTTATCTTTGTAATAATAATAATGACTTGGATCAATTTTATCAACTGTATCCGTCTCTGTATGCAATTAGTCATCGTAAAGTAAAAAAAAAAAAAAAAAATGTGGTTTTCTTTTGCCACAAACCAAGACGACGTGAGTGTAATTGACAACTAAATAAGGTTGACTTGTAGCCTCAAACTGCAAAATTCACCTGCAGGTGTTTTGTTTTGTCTTTCGTTCTGTATTTTACTCACGACTTTGATTTTTACCAGAGATATGCGTAAAGGAAAGTGATTTATTTGGCCAAATGTTTTTGTTGGTTTACATTTTATATAATGAAGCAGATAAAATTGTTGGATATGTTCAGCTAGTATAAATCGATCCCGAGCAAATTATCTGTTAATGTCGAAAAACGTTACTGAAGATTAATTGCCTTTCATTAAAACTCTTTGGGTGGAGAGGTGTACAAATATCAACAAACACGCACACAAATAATATTTCCCTCATCCGTTGCATTTTCGCACACTCTGTAATAGCTGTGTGTGTGTGTATTTGCATACTTATATACATGCAACTTTACAAGGCTTTAGGACATTACTGTCAGAGATCACTGATTTTGGCTTATTCCGATGTTTGTCGCTTCACCACGTATCGTTGCAACCTCGGAGAATCTCCACACTTTCTAGTGCACAGACACAAGGTCTTACACACGTGCGCACTCATCCCTTCAATCTTTGTACTCTTTCGCATACACCCTCTATCACTACCACTTTGGTTGAGGTGGTTAATATTTCTCTGGCAAAAACTGATTTTATTTTACTTTGAGGCCTTGTGAGGAAATTATTTAATAGATATTATTGTCGGATATTTGATACAAAAGAATCTAAAGACCTGGTCTTCAGCAGCACTTCTAATGTTTTCAATGTTTTTTATTTTTTTTCTAAAATAGATCTTTGCACGAGCTCTTTTTTCATTCCCTCTTAAATTGTTTGGCTCTGGTATCGATTTTTCCAATCTGTTTGAAGGTTGCCAGCTGATCAGTGTTCATTTCAGGGTCATCGTTAGTTAAGCAGCTGCTCAGTGTATGGCTCATTGATAAATCTCTCCACTGAAGCATGACCGCTGCAGTCTTACCCACACAGTACTCAGGCTAACCCCTTCATTTCGGTCGCACTGAATCCCAAATCTGTAAATTCTATGTTAACCCTTCACTTCCTTTCTTTCAGTCCCTTTCACTTTACCTACCTTCTCTCTGCCCCTTTCTATCAAACTCCTCTCTTGTTTACCTATTTCTTTTTACTGTACCTGTCCGTTTGTACTTTTTTCAGTCTCCCTCTCCTTTTCTACCAACCCGCCTACCATTTTCTACCAACCTTTCTATTCTTTTTTAAACCCTACCAACCGCCTGTTGCTTTTTTTTTTCCGGCCCTTCTCTCCTGCTCTACAGATTTTCTCTGTCCCATCCTATCACTGTCCCATCCTATCACTGTCCCATCCTATCACTGTCCCTCTCTTCATTTCTACCAATGCTCTTTTTACTTCCTCTCTATCCATTTTTGCTTTTTTTCTCCAGCTTCCTTCATCCACAATCCTTCCAACCCATTGTAGTTTCATTTGCATCTCCTTACATATCGCCATCAATTTCTCTTTCCCTATTCTTCTCCCCCCCCCCCCCCCTTAATCACCTTTTTCTTCTTCAGTTTCCCTCATCACATTCCACCTACTTTTCTTACTACCATCAGTCTGATAACATACATCTGTGTCCCTCCTTCTCATCCTCCCACCAGCTCTGTTTTGGCACTATGTCTCCTACTATCATTTTTCTATACTTGGCTTTCTCTCCACTAACCAGATTTAAAAGCAGCCAATACTCCATGTTTTTGTTTATTTGGATTCAGTAGAAGTTAATCTTAAGATTATTTCATTCTAATAGAAAAGGTTGTGATTTGAGGTGGAGATAGTAGTAGTATAATCCACATAGCTGTAGTTGTGATAATTTCTTAACCAGGCATAAAGCTTTAAGATGGAGAGCATTGTTAGTAGTATTGATTTCTTTCACTGGCACAAAAAATTGTAGGGAAGTGGGGTGTAGCTGGTTAAATTGACCCTAGTATGGAACTGCTATTTATTCCTTTTCAGTGGAATAAAAAGGGAGGCTGATTTCACCATGATTTGATCTCAGAATTTTAAAAAGACACAACTAAATATTGTTATGCATAATCTGACTCTCTTAAGAAAAAATTATTTCTTCTGATTCAGCATTTGGCTAGTTTATAGGGAAAGAAATATAGTTAATTAAATATTTAATGGTTCCTTGAGTGATACGATACAAAGTCAGTTTGATGTTGGCATGAATTGAACTCACAAGAGTGAGATATTGAATGGATATTACAAAATTTGAGTTGGCTCACTACTAAATGCCAACTCAGGAAGAACAAAAGCTTACTGAGTTTTTAAAATATTTTCTGACTTTTCTTAGGATGAGTTCATTTTTCCTAAAATACATCATCATCATCGTTTAACGTCTGCTTTCCATGCTGGCATGGGTTGGACGGTTTGACTGAGGGCTGGCAAGCCAGAAGGCTGCACCAGGCTCCAATCCGATCTGGCAAAGTTTCTACAGCTGGATGCCCTTCCTAATGCCAATCACTGAGAGTGTAGTGGGTGCTTTTTACATGCCACCGTCACGAGGGCCAGTCAGGCAGTAATGTCATCGACCATGCTCGAATGGTACTTTTTACATGCCACCGGCATGAGGGCCAGTCAAGCTGCACTGGCATTGACCACACTCGAATGGTGCTTTTTATGTGCCACCGGCACAGGAGCCAGTCAAACAAGCACTGCCAACGACACGTTCGAATGGTGCTTTTAACTTTCCACTGGCACGGGATCAATTCAGTGGCACTGGCATCAACCACGCTTGAATATTTATTTAAAATTTCTTTTTATCACTTCGCTTAAGTCTGCCACTTCTTAACAACAGTTTTTCTGACTTTTATCTTGTCACTTTCGTTATCTACTATTTTAGGATATGGCTCATATCATCATCATCATCATGAACTATCAACCTCTTCTTGCATGTTTATACTGTATGGCTGCCAAGCTAGTTGAGATAGTTTTAAAGACTAGTAAATTCCCATAAGCATACTAAAACCTTTTGGAGTTTAACAGTTTTGACTCCTTTGGGTGTCTGTTGTAATACTTCTTTCCTGCATGGGCTTTGAAATTCAACACTTACAATACTAATGAAACATTTGTCAGCTATACACTGTCTATACTGCCCTCAACAATGAATTGCACATCTCTCCATTGTACCTATTTTAGCCTTAAGAAGATTGATGGTGTTGGAAAAGCTTAATACCTGATATTTCTGGCAACACCTAACATCACAATAAAGTGTGAATAGTTGGGTAGCTATTGTTTTTCAGAAATGCTGTAATGCCTTTCTAAATGCCCAACATACCAAAATTTAATTTCACCTTGCTGTGCTCTAAGTTAAAATCAAACAGCATTAACTATTTTTTTATATCCACAGTCAGTGAAAATGAGTAACAATCATGTTACTAATGCAGGGGATTCAATTGAGCTGGTTTCACCCCTTCCCACCCTTTTACAAATTTGTGTAACTTTGTGTCAAGATAAATCAGTGAAAATCCTGTCACACGCTGTATTGACTTTGTAGCAATCAGAAGCTGATTATCGTGATATCCCCAGACAACATATAGTGATGATCACATATGCATACACAAAAATGAATGCACATACACATTCAGATGTAGACACTTATTTTTGGTCTTTCATTGTCGAAGATGATCTTCACTCAGGATCAGTTTGTATTTCTGGTGTAGGGGGTCCAGAAATGGCTGATGAAGTCTATCAATGCTAGGAATTCACTCCCACATTTAGAGCATGTATGAAAAGGTGCAGCACTTGTACTTACCCATATATGTAATTATACATACATGCAAACATACCCACATACATCTAAGCATGAATAAATGCGCAAAAAAATACACACACAATACTTTATTGATTTCATCAATCTGAAAGAGGTTCTAAAGATATAGGTAATGGTCCTCGTTTAACGAGAACTGACAGTATCAAACCAATAGAAGCTAACATGGTTATATATTTAGATTTAACTGCTAACTTGGCTCTTGGCAACCACAATGAAGTTGGAATGATACCTGCTGTCTAATACAGGAAAAATACCTGAGTATTTGTTCCTCAACTCTTACTTGAATTATCATCAATTAATGTTCATTTTCCATGCTGGCATGGGTTGGACAGTTTTACAGGATCTGATGAGCTGCAGAGCTGTACCAAAGTTCAGTGTCAACTTTGGTATGGTTTCTATGGCTGGATGCCCTTCCTAATGCTAACCACTTTATAGTGTGTACTAGGTGCCATTATTGTGCCACTGACACTAGCGAAGTTCCTAAGTAACTGGCAAGACAAGAAAAGGAAAACCTTCTGCTATGAAGTGGCGAGGGAGAGTATTTGAGAGTGGGAAGTTGCTTTATGCCAGGTCTGATAGAAAGACAAGCATAGCTATCCTATATATAGGGGTGGATGGGAGTAGAGAAAACGATAAAGATGGTAGTGATGGAGTGCAAAAATGAGTGTAAGAGGGGATATAGACACTGGGTTTTCATCGAGTCTTACAGTTTCATTATCCTGTATCAATAAAAATACTGTGGTTTTCTAACCATTATCAAATACAATTGCTACAAACATTTTTATGTGTGTAGTTGGAGGAGTGTAAACCAAGGCTTTTTTTTTGAGAAGTTTTAAATATAAGAACAACGGAGATGGCAATTACGTAAAGAGTCTGGATTGGATAAGTTTTGGCTTTGCCTCTTTTAGTAACTGTTAGTGTTTGGGTTGACTTTAACTTTTATCCCATCTGATTTGGCAAACTATTATAGTGGAGTCAACATGCTGATTTTATTTTTTTACATACAATAATAACTTTATGATTAACTAAGTGATTGTCATTATTTATCTATAACAGTGATTCCAAAACCGTTTTTGTTAAAAATTTCTTAATTCTTTTGGTTTCCTTACCTCATACATAGTGTGTTACCCTATAGCATAACTCACATATAATACTGCAGAAGTTGTTGTTTAGCTCCAAGTTGGCTCCAAGTCAAGTCAAAATCTATGATCAAAAACATTTCAGTCATGTGTTGTTCTTCTTCAGATATAGCGTATGCTAGACTATACTATCTTAGTGAAGGCAGCATGAAACTAGTTTGTTTCAAAGAGCAGAGACGGCTTTAGTGGGGGGGGGGGGTCATGGCAAGAGCACTGGCTGGATGCTTTGTTAGATAGGCTTTGATTGCACTGTAGATCTACTCAAAAATAGCTTAATAGATCTACTTAACATGTTGTATTTCCAGAATTGGTCAGATATTTTCCCTCTTTGATTCGCATTGCTTCAGTCCACTCATCTGAAAATGAGTACCGGTGATAGCTGGTTGGAATAAGCCTTTTATAAACTGGAATCCTGTTCAGAGGGGTACTTCATACTCCCAGTTTCTTAAACCCCACAGAAACTGGAATAAGTTCTGGCCAAATGGGTCTGCAGGCTGAAGAAAAACTTTCGACTTTTAATACATATATAATAGGTAGTTACAAAAACGAAAATGCAATAATTGAGTGAAATAAATTTTTGATATAGTCCATTATATTGCTAATGGACTATAGCCTATATCCATATAATTTTATATATATATTTTAAAGAGAAAGTGAACTCTATATAGATGTATAATAATTTCACCACTTCTCTAAGAATAGGATGAACTAGATGTTTCAAGCTTGAATAATTAATTTATGGAGATACTGGTTTTTTGCATTGTTTGATCTAGGAAGGAGTGTAGATCTATGTCTGTGTACTGGAAGAAAACTACACAATGTGTATATGTATATTTGTGCATGTTTGCTTGCTCATTTATATGTAATGTAACAAACATTTTGTTTTTACTCTGAATTTCTTTCTAAATCACATTCACCCTGTAAGTGTGTGTGTGTGTGTGTGTACTCAGACAGGTGGGTGAGAGAGATTGTTTCATGTTATGATATCTAATACCATCCATTATTTAGGAATGTTGCCGCTACAAGTTAGCCTGTCATGTAACAGTACCTAACATCTGAGAACCTGCAGTGTTAGGGAGAAAATGAGGCTGAAGAGATACAGTTCTACTTTTGCCATCACTAGAACACTATTAGCAAACTGTTTACCCTTTTGATACCAAACTGCCCAAGACTTCCCATGGGTCTATGCTACAAACTTCCTATTTTAAAGTGAACTAAATTAAAACCTCTCATAAAAATTTCATATTAGTTTATGTTCCAAACTTCAGTTTAATAATGGTAAAGTTATTTTATTAAATTCTTCACTAATACCAAAATTAATTAAAACAAAGGCAGTGTATTTTAACAGGTATTTGGTAACAAAATGGTTAAAGGAGAAATGTTTTAAGAATTACTTTAAAAAAACCCTAAGAGAATTAATTACTTTGATATTTGTCATTGTTTGAATGTTTGGAAGCATTTACCATGGTCAAACAGGATGTAGTGCATGGTTTTAGTTGACACACTTCAAGAAGATTTATTTAGAATCATTGTTAACCATTTATTTAAGGTGTGATTTGTTCTCGTGTATCTGTAGAATTGAAAAAAAAAAAGCAGCAGTGAATTAATTGATAGAAATTTAAACTGTACCATCTTGTTGGATTAATTAGTTGACAAAACTAGGTCTTTGTTCATATATAATTTATTTGAAAATTGAGTAGGGAAAAATGTTAGTAGGCCTGTTGTGTTTTATACTTTTTATCTGAAAATTAAAATCACAACAAAAACAGAACAAAATAAAGCAGTGTTGCCGTCTTGTTATTTAGCCTCAGGCTTGACCTAATGATAGTCTTATGTTACAAATTGTTTCAGACATAATGATCTTGTCTTCTATTCTTAGTTGTGTATTTAGGATTATATAAGCCAATGTTTTCTTTTTTAAGAGAATGTGGTGAAATTTGACTGCTATTTCAAGCATATTGAATGCCAGTATAGAGACTCTTCATTGATTTGATGCAAGCTTGTATTTTGTGGATGCAGATTAGATTTCTGTAAAGTTAATGCTCTCAAATAATAGAATAAGGGATAAGTCTATGATGATAACGGAAAAGAATTACTGGATATTTTATTGTTGAAGTGCTTCTGCCATCTTTTAAAAACTTAGCATGCTAGATGTTTCATGTTCAAGTCCTTCGAGGACCATACAATATATTTGTGTGTTAGTTTTGTGCAATTTTGTGTTGTCTGGTATTCATTTTTATTTGTTGTAAATGTTTAAATATTTTTTCTGTCATTTCTCCTCATCTTTTCAGTAGTATATTTTTCATTAACCTTTCTGTGAATTAATAAAAGCAATTAGCTTTTACTTATCCAGACCACCTCTAGTCTTCATAAACTTGAGTGATTTTATGTGAAATTGCATTTATTCTGCAGCAGGATAGTTAGCCCATTCAGTCGCTTATGCCTGAAAATACTTCCTTATCTGTCAATGTTATTTGGTAGTGTTATGTTTCCAATAACCATTGGCTGTTTTAGAATTACAGCTATCTACATTTAAAATCAATTTTTGCATGTGTTCAGGATTAGACTGTAATGAAGGTAATTCTCTCTCTCGGGACAAATACTTATATTAGAGGCATGTCAAATCTTGTAAATTCTAGTATACTGTATAATTCTTGTTTGGTTGAAGGAACAAAAATTCAAGAAGTCTGTAAAAGCATTATTTGCAAATCCTGCTAGATCTTGTAAGAATCATGTTCTGGCATGCTAATCCTTGTATATTTATTACCATACAATGACAAGTCTTATTGCATTTTTGCTTTCATTCATCTTTTTAAAGCAAATTCTTTTTGCTTTTTGATAAATGTTATTTTCATTCTCACCTTGATGGTTTCAAGTTAGTGGCTTAATAGCAGGCTGGCAATGTTGATAGGTTCATGATTTGGGTTTTCAGTCCTGTCTCATTCATCTAAACATCATGCACTTGCTACCATTTCGACTGGCTGTTCCTTGCTGCCTAATTTCAGTAATTGGATAACCCTTTTTGATCTACTGGTGCACTAATGATACCATTCTTGATTCTAGAAAACTGAAAGTTTCAGTAGGAACACTACTGTTAACTTTGACCTGCTAGAAATAACATCTGTACATCTCTGAAATCACTCTCTATTGTCTAGAAGTAATGAAAGGTTATGTTTGATAATGTAACCTTGTTTTATTCTATACATGGGAAAATGTTGTGAAAGTCACAGTTGAAACATCTTTGACTATAGGTCAGACCTGCTCAATCAAAGCTCCTTAGGACTAAACAACTAGTGACTACTTCTGTCAGGCTCCCCATACTGTTTTGCATAATGCTTAGTTGGGAGATACATGACATATTTATATATGTGTCTTATTATTCTAGGTGTTCTAATAAATGACTTGGTTTTCTGTAATGAAAATAAAGTACTAAACTTTTAAAGAGACTGCTTTGTTGTACCTGGTGAAAAGTCATTATTTGTCACAAAAGATCTTTGGTATAGGGTAGCCTCACTTTTACTTTGAAATTCTTGTAGCTTTATGACTTTAAATGCATTTATCTTAATGACTATGTAGGAAGTTGGCTTGAATTTTACTAGGGTTCATAAGAAAATTCATCCTATGGTAAGTAAAATGATTTGAAGATTTAATATGGTGACTTGATAGCTAAATTAACTAAGTTTGGTTGATGGATAAGTGTACTCGTTTAAAAGACATAAGACTTCACATCCCAAATACCATAGTTACTGACAGTTTTAGTGAGGGTATAAAAATATACACTAGTAGTATTTTAATTTACTTAACATGGTGACTAATTACATTATTGATCATTTGAGAGTTTCCAGATTTTCTGAATAGAATTGTATCTTTGCAGACATGGTAGATTAAAAAAGATTGAATAATTACTTTGTACTTCATTAAGAGAATGATTTCAACTTGCTTTTCAGCCCTAAATTTCACTCCACCTTTTGTAGTTAGATTTTTAAGAGCAAAGACGAAAAAGGTATAGTTTAATGTGCACCAGTTATGTTGCCAGTATGTGTATTCAAGGTGTGGTGGCATTTTGAAGTGGATAATTGTGTATTACAAATAAGAGGTAGCAGCGATAGAGCATTACAAGCTGAAGTTGATTACTTTATCAGTATTAGTTATAGGATAGAAAATAGGCTTTATATCATTGAAAACAATTCTGTTTTTTGATAACAAAGGATTTCTTCATTGTACAAATGGTTTTGGTATGACTCTGAAGTGAACCATATGTTTTTGAATTCATTGCCTTTTCCAGAAGGTGCTGTTGTCAGCTGTGGCCTATGTCTGTTTTTATTGCATAGAATGTAAGATTGTCAAAAGTTTAGCTAGCAAACTTTAGCTCTGGAAGCTGATGAAGTACTTATTTATTCAGTATCCATAGTACCTAAAGTATTGTAATCTAGATACAACTTGTGGGAGGTTATTCTGTGTTTGTACATTTACCAAGTATGCAATATAAAATCAGTGAAAGGCTGCATACAATATAACCTTTGACTAATGAATTAGTTCCTCATTGATCTGGCTAGTTGTGATTCTGTGACTGCTGTGTAAAAGTGGGGGATAAAAAAAATAGGTATTTTAGTGTGCCATGGGAGAAAATGTTTTCTCAGATTCATTAATTAAAAAAACTCAGTTGGGTTTTTGTCTAGATACTGAATCTCTAATTTTTTAGAGCATAGTGTATAGCGCTTGTGAAAATATGGGTAGCTGATTTGTTTACAGACAACTTGGATTTCCTACACTATGGATTTTGAAATAGTATGATAAATTTTATATAGTTGTTTCACTTCATGTACTCTCTCAAACTAACTCTTTAATGTGCTTTGAAATGGACTACATGCTTTAAGCTCTAAATTTTAGAACAGGGTTGTCACATTTAGAATAATGTTTGAAAACCATTGTTGTACCTTTGGGCACATCTTTCATTTCCCTTCCTTAATAATGAAATCTTAATCTCTATGTTGACTTTGGGAAGGAATGTTATTACATAAAATACCATTAAAATTTGCAGATGTCAATTTCTTCTTTTTTGCATAGAAAAAAGAAAAATTATTCCCAGTAAAAAGAAATCTGTAAAGTTGCTGGTCTCTTACATTGGTACAATTTATGAATTTGCAGGGGAGACACACAAATTGATTTAATCCTCCCAAGTACATGCCTAGTACATATTTCAATGATTTTGGAAAGATGAAAAGCAAAGTCAGTACCAAAATGGTTTTAAAGTTAAGAACAAAACTAAATACATACTTTCCTGAATCCATTACATGAAAACAATGTAAGGTATGGATTTTGAAGACCTGGTATTTCCAGGTCTTTGAAGCAGGCTGGAATGTAATTTTGTAATGAAATAAATATGCAATGAATTTAATATGACCTTAGAAAGTAATTTTAGTCCCTTGAAAAAGGAAGATAAAATGAGAAGCTTAAGTAGATATCTAATTAAATTTCACTTGACAATAGATGAAATGGATAGCTAAAACAACCAAAGGCAAATGCTTTGTTAGCAAAAGTTCTTTTGTCATGCTGAGTAGTAAGTTGCTTGAAAATGGTGATCTGTTGTCAAAATGAGTATTTATTTAGAATTAGTGTTGTAATATTGTACTAGACAAATTAAATAGAAGATAAGAATTGTTTTATAAACAAATTAAAAAACAAAAGACCTAATTTTCCAATTAGGTGTCAGTAATGGGAGTTTTTGATAGTTTTAATTATTAAGGAAGTAACATTAACATGCTTTTTTTTTTCATGGTTTTTATTTCTAGTAGATGGCCTGACATACTGAGTGAAGTTATCTACTTGACTGATTACATTGGTTTATGTTTAAATATTGGGATGAATGAAAGAAACCACTTAATTATTAAGAAACAATTGAGAAACTTAAAATATCTGTCTTCAGTTAGGTTTAATCCGTTACAAAATAATGCAGTAAAAGATAAAATGTTGGTGAAGGATTGAAATGAGTATTAGCAGTAGCAGCAGATTCTGGACATGTTTGTATTCTATTTGAACAATATTAATGTAAAGTGTTCTTGAACAGTGTCATTATCATCATCATTTAACTTCCCTTTTTCCATACTGGCATGGGTTGGATGGTTTGACAAGAATAGATGAGCTAGTAGTTACAGACATAAACCAATGTAATCAGTCAAATAGATAAGGCACATAATTCTGTTTGCTTCAGTGTTCCTTGTTTAAGAGTTTATTAACTTAAATATAGCTACTGAAAAGGTTAGAGGAAGTGTGGGCATCACAATTGAACAATTTCCTTTAAAATGTAGAGTACAAAGTACTTTGTTACAAACAAAAACTAATATTTCTTGAAAATGTGCAAGATTAGGAGTTCATGTATAGATGCAGTAGCTGAGTATCTGATAACAGAGTTACTTGTCTAATCTTTTAATGTGAACACATTCTTGCTCCCAGTTTTTCTCTGCTACCTGTAATTCTTTGTTGGATGTGGTGTTGGTAAGTTCATAGCAAACTTAGTCTGGGACAAGATTTCTGTTCCTGTTGGAACAAGTTCATATTTTATAAATGTTCTTAGGAAGGATATAAATATTGCAGCTTCCCATTTTCTCTCCTGTATAAATTTGACACTTCATAAATAAAACTCTTATGAAGTGGCAAGTCTGTATTCCAGTTGAAACTATCAGGCTGTTGGACTACTGATCATAAGGTCATGAGTTCAAAGCACCGACTAAGTGGTGAATTGTATTTTTGTGCAAGTGCTGTAGTCCACTCAGATGAAAGAGTTGTGTCTACTGTAAACTATTAACCCCAAATCTTGCAAGTGCAAGATGTCAATAGCCCTTGATGACTCTATCACTACAACCTCTCAAAAATAAAGAATTTCTTAATGTTCCATCTTTTTTGTGAGGTTCACTGTTTTCTGATCTGATGTGTAACCATTTCTTTCCAGTTCTGACTTGGATATTTTCCATTATTAATTCATAGTACTTTCTCACCCTTGAGCAAAACTCAAGTCCACATCAACTCATGAGCTCTATGCTATATCTACAATTCATTTTGCCCTGCTGTATTATAGCTGTATATAAGTGTATGTAATTGAAAGCCTGAGATTAGATTAACTATGGTAATTTGATAATACCATATATGGAGTTTGATTTGGGGTCACAAAGCTTCCCATTGTTTCTACTGTTATTGGTAGTATTTTTTTTAATATTATTGCAACACCTGAGGGTGATGTATTGACAAAATAGTTAGTGTCATATAACATGTTTTGTGGTATTCTGGTTCTTTACTTTCTAAGTTCAAATCCTGCTGAGATTAAGTTTACCTTTTGTCCTTTTGGGTTGATAAAATAAACTATCAGGTAGTTGGGTAGATGTAATCTACTTTTCCCTCCTGCTGATATTTAAGACTCTGTGCCTAAGTTAAAACGATTTGTGCAACACCTTTCTGGCCTTCTTCATCCATGAATTTGAACTCAGTATGTCAATAAAGCACTCAATTATATGGAGTTTCTGCTATGTTAGTTGAGAAAAACAAAATGCTTTGAATATTGTTATGAAGACACTTTAGTGATCCTTGTAACAAAGCTTAACTCATCTAATTTAATACTACCACCTGCTATATGTGTATTTTTAATGGAGTTCATTTTGTTATAAACATTTGGCTCTCTTCCTCCAACGAGTCTTGGAGGTCTGGAAAAAATAAAGGTTCAATATATATATATAAAGACATGTGTGCTGCCTCTCTCTTCGACTAAGTAAAAAAAATGATTTGAAGATTTAACATGGTGACTTGATAGCTGAACCAACTAAGTTTGGTTGATGGATAAGTGTACTTATTTAAAAGACATAAGTCTTCACATCCCAAATATCATATTTACTGACAGTTTTAGTGAGGTGTAGTGCTTTTTTGTTTTCTTCAGAGTTTAGTTGTGTCTCCACTATTTCTACGATATAACTCTCTTATGATGTGAAATAGCAATGGTATCTGTATAAAATCTATAGTGGTAGAAGTGGCATTAGGCAACTTGAGCAATACTGTTGGTGCAGCAATGTCTATAACTAAGTAGTCCTATCTCCTTGGTTTCTTCTCCAATTAGTTTTGCCTTTTTATTAAGTATGATGTATTGTATTTTAATAATAATCCAGACATGCTACTGATTTAAAATATTTTGAGGAGTGTACATGCTAGATAGTATTAAAAAGCACTTAAGTACAATATATATATATATAGATAGATAGATAGATATAGTGTCCAACCCTTGCTAGCATGGAAAATGACTATTAAATGATGATGATATATATCATCATCATCATCATCATCGTGTATATGTTTTTTGTAAATATGTTTTTTACTTAATGAAACACATGCATATATGTAGGTTTGTCAGAGTGTATTTCTATAGACCTAGTTTAGTCTATTGTATCCTATACATCGTTATATATGTATGTGTATATACAATTGCATGTGCTTCTGAGACATTTTCATGGAGCTGTTTTAAAGGATCTATTTCTGTATTGATGGGTTTTCCTGGTGAAATTAGATTAGAATATCAGTTCTATTTGATCTTATGCTTAAATGCTTTCAATCATTGATTAAATAGTATTCTTCTTATTGTTGTATAAGTATTTCATTTAAAGTTATATATATTTATATCAATGGATTACACTCACATGCACATAAGTATGTGGAATGAACTAAAAACCAATGAAGACATATACATATAAAAATTATTTTCATTCACCCTGGACATAAAAGAATATACATGCATGTGTTCACATCACCAGGGAATTGTTTAATATAATCTTGTTTATATATACTTGTTATCTTGTGATGTACCTTGAGGCATCATCAGTGCTGTTATTTGGGATCATTGGTTGATTTGGGGCTTTCACTAATCAGACACCATTGGCCGGGTTACTTAGCCAGGGTTGAAGTAAGTCCTAGCTTGCGTTGAGTTAGCTCTACTCCAGAGGATTTATATATCATCATCATCATCATTTAACATCTGCATTCCATGCTAGCATGGGTTGGACGATTTGACTGGGGACTGGCGAACCAGATGGTTACACCAGACTCCAGTCTGATCTGGCAGAGTTTCTACAGCTGGATGCCCTTCCTAACGCCAATCATTCCGAGAGTGTAGTGGGTGCTTTTTACGTGCCACTGGCATGAGGGCCAGTCCGGCAGTACTGGCAATGGCCACACTCAAATGGTGTTTTTTTTTACATGCCACCTGCACAGGAGTCAGTCCAATGTTTTGTTCACATGCCACCGGCACAAGTGCCTGTAAGGCGAAACTGGAAACGATCATGCTCAAATGGTGCTTTTTACATGCCACTGGCATGGAAGCGAGACCGCTGCTCTGGCAGTGATCCTGCTTAGATGGTGCTGTTAGCGCGCCACTGGCACGGGTGCCAGTCATTGAATTTGGTTCAGTTTCGATCTCACTTGCCCCAACAGGTCTTCGCAAGCTGAATTTAGTGTCACACACATACATTGTGCATATGTATATATGCACACACATGTGCATATATCTATCTGTCTATCTATCTATATATATATATGCACACCCACACACACACAAAATGAAAGAGAGAGAGAGCACTAGCTATGTATTTTTTATATATATATGTACATACAGATTTGCATGTGAATGTGTGTGTGTGTGTGTATATATATATATATATATATATATATAGCTTCCGCTATCTGGGCGACCAAGTTAGTAGTGGGGGTGGGTGCGCTGAAAGTGTAGCTGCTAGAATAAGAATAGCCTGGGCAAAGTTTAGAGAGCTCTTACCCCTGCTGGCGACAAAGGGACTCTCACTCAGAGTAAAAGGCAGACTGTATGACGCATGCGTACGAACAACCATGCTACATGGCAGTGAAACATGGGCTGTAACTGCTGAGGACATACGTAAGCTCGCAAGGAATGAAGCCAGTATGCTCCGTTGGATGTGTAATGTCAATGTGAATACCCGTCAGAGTGTAAGTATCTTGAGAGAAAAGCTGAACATTAGAAGCATCAGTTTTGGCGTGCAAGAGAGACGATTGCGCTGGTATGGACATGTGGTGAGAATGGAGGAGGATAGCTGCGTGAAAAAGTGCCACACCCTAACAGTTGAGGGAACCCGTGGAAGAGGTAGGCCCAGGAAGACCTGGGCTGAGGTGGTGAGGCAAGACCTTCGTACATTGGGCCTCACCGAGGCGATGACTACGGACCGAGACCTTTGGAAATGGGCTGTGCGTGAGAAGACCCTGCAAGCCAAGTAAGATCGTTGCCAGTGCCCCTGGACTGGTTCTTGTGCGGGTGGCACATGAGATGCACCATTTTGAGCGTGGCCGTTGCCAGTACCGCCTGACTGGCTCCTGTAGGATTTTCGAGCGAGATCGTTGCCAGTGCCCCTGGACTGGCTTGTGCGGGTGGCACATAAAAGACACCATTTCGAGCGTGGCCGTTTTCGTGCGGGTGACACGTAAAAGCACCCACTACACTCTCTGAGTGGTTGGCGTTAGGAAGGGCATCCAGCTGTAGAAACTCTGCCAAATCAGACTGGAGCCTTGTGTTGCCATCCGGTTTCACCAGTCCTCAGTCAAATCGTCCAACCCATGCTAGCATGGAAAGCGGACGTTAAACGATGATGATGATGATGATGATATATATATATATATGCATGTGTGAATATCTGTATACATGTGTGTGTGCATGTTATCTTTTTACATTAAGTAAAAGAACATTTTATCTGCTTTCTTCACATCTTTACAAGTACATCTTCCCATAATTACATTTATATCTGTGATTATTTTTTCTCTTTTCTTAATTTTGCTATTTCAGTTCCTCTTATTCTTTCACTTCCTCTACTTTGTTCCATCTCAGCCCCTCTCCTTCCCTTTTTTCTTTCTTCCATCTATTGGGCTGCCTTTTACATTCTAGAGTTGTTAGTAATTTTTTTTCCAGAGTATTACATGGTGAAGCCTATTCTGTTGTAAATAAAAATTAATTCAATAAAGTATTAAAAAATCTGTTAACATTTGCAGGGATTTACTTATAATTTAGTGATGTAATAAAAGCAAGCAAACTAATTATAAGATAAAAGGTGGATTATACCTTTTTGATGAAATTCCTCATTTCTTAAAAAGAAATCTGTTGCTTTATTCTGATATAACAAGTAGGCATTGTTGTGAATTGAGATGTTAACTCAGTAGTATGTTAGATGAGCAGCTGATCCTATGTGATGCATTTTGCTGCAGCCATTTGCAAGTCATTTTAATTTACAAATGGGTCAAATCTGTCTTGCTATAAGTAGGTGCTCTTCAAGTATTGGAAGCTCTGAAAACCAGAAATATTCAGTTAGCTTGTAGGTCTGAGTTTGAATCCTGCCATCACTGTAACTTAAAGAGGTTGGATTCTATGTTCTTGGTTTGTGCTTCTATAACTCATTGGTTTATGGAAGTTTGCAACAACAAAAACAAAATATAAAAAGAGAGAGGAGATGACCAAGCTAGTAGAATGTTAGATTAAATGCTTTCTATTAAGTTTCTGTTTGCAGTCCAAACCATGTTATCATCAGCTGAGAATTTCATCCCTTCAGAATCAATGTACTGTGGTTGGTTCAATTGGATTACACTTTACCTTTAGTCAATAATGTCTTCAGGAGAAACAAATATCAGGGGATCTCTTTAAATCAAAGGTGCCATACAATGCTATTAATTAATGCCTCGATATAATATCAGCTTTGGTTTGGTTACATATAAATTTTCTTTTGTTTAACTAAGTAATCTAAGTATGATTTAATTGCAAAAGTCTTTCTCTCTCTCTCTCTCTCTCTCATATGTGTTTTTAATGCTTGACTGTTTACCTTCAATCATTGCTCTTTTCTCTGTGGAACACCTTTATTTTTCACTCTTCATATCTGTGTTAATTTATTTACCCTGTGTTGCTTACATGCAGCCATTACCTTAGTTTCTTCTCTTAGTCCCTTCCCACAATTAATACATGATCTGACACAGTTCCAACCCTTATTTTAATCACGCATAAGATATTTATTTGTCCTCTTCATTTTGAACTTTATGACATCAAAATATTTTGTTATGTACTTCTCCCACATCCTTTGAACTACATCTACTCACAATAATAATAATAAAATAGATCATTGAATAAATCAAATCTGTAGATTAACATACATTATTTACCTTTTTGTATCTACCTCCCTATATTTTATTAGTTAATCAAATTGTGATTCAAAGGAGTGTTTCTTTTGTTAAATGTTTAATTATGAAACACTGTAATTTGTTTGCTCATTTGTTTCACTTCTGTTTTTCCTTGCCAGCAAGGGTTGGAGAAGCATTTTATGGCTGGATTCCCTTGCTGTCAATGACCCATACTTGTTCTTCAAATAAGCAATTATTTTTTTATTCCACTTGTCTTTGAAAGTGCAGAACAACTGGTTGTAATGTCAACAAATAATATAAGCATAATGTTACCGTTTCTCTCTGACAGTAACCAGATAAACTGTGTATTGTCAGTGTTTGTACAAGATACTGCACTGTGGCACTGAACACAAAACGACATCACTGCAAAGCAAACTTCTTAACCACGTAACCATGCTTGTACCTCATTCCTTTATATACTGTTTAAATGTTTCAGCTATAGTATTTGACTTTATCTTATTTTCATATGCTTATTCTTGTAACTTTAATTGAATTACAGGGCTAATGACATTTGCAACATCTGTCTAATTATCAAGAAAGTGTAGTAGCAATGTTCAGTTGATTGTCAGGTTCAAGGATACAGCATAGAGGTTTTGAAATAAATTAAGTCAGTAGTTAAACACTTTAATCACATTAACATTACTTTTCTAATAATAATAATAATAATAATAATAATGATACAGGAAACCCTCAGTAAAGAATATTTTTGCAAAATAGAGATCCTATGTTCCAAATTAAATGAAGGGGAAACATCTTACAAGCAATCAACACGAGGGCAATGTCCCTAATTAGGTATGGAGCAGGTCTTATTGACTGTAGAAAGTTTGAGTTGAAGGACATTGGTAAGAAGACAAGAAAGCAATTGACAATGCATATAGTCTGATATTGTCCAGTTTATACCAGAGAAAAAAAAAAAAGGAGAAGGAATAGGGATAATGAGTGCTTACAGTATTTGCAGAGCTCAAAAGGAGGGAAAACGAAAAATGTGGAAAAGAAAGAAACTTAGAATGAAAGAAAATCCACTCAGCATTTTTCAAAAACATGAGAGATAAGGGATGACAAGGACAGCTGGCTACCACTACAGAAAGAGGTACTGAAGAAAGAGAGCTAGAGAGTGCTTTTGACAGCGTAGGAATAGGCTCTAAGGGTAAACTGTATCAAGAGGACTACTCACCCAAATGCAGAATGTGCAGTGATTTAGATTAGACCAGAGCTCATATTGTATCAAAATATTCACAGGTAGCTCAGAATAAATACAAAATGTGTAGGTAGGCATGATAAGATTGCTGCAACACAAAACTTGAATTTTTTGCAAAAAGAAAAAGAGTTGGTTTTGCATTGACAGTGAAAACCTATAAACATTTTGTGGGGATTGCAATGTAAGCTCTTGAAAACAATGAAGTGAAGTTGTTGCAAGACTTCCATGTACAGAGTGAAAGAAAATTAGAACACACCAGACCAGATATTGCTGTCATTGGTTAGAAGAAACTATGTGTTGTAACTGAATGGCATGTCCATTTGTTGCTAGAGTAAAAAGAAAGGGAAAAGGAAAACCCCTGTATTTATATCTATCTTTCACTCTCCTCCCATGCTCTTGCAATCTTACCCACCCTTCTGGATTCTTCTGTATCTGCTCCCTACTATTCACCTTCTGGGTCATGTTAACTTCAGGGTACATTCTGGCATCTCATCACTGCTATATTTACCTTGCTTTTGGGCACCACTCTACTTCCCTAATTCGCCCATGTAAAATGTGAGGTAGCCATGAATCTTCTTCATAACAATAAACCTGGTCTTGCTTTTCCTATTATTAACCACTCATCACATCACATCACTTAAAACAACTACCCTATCTCCTATCTCAGTCTTTCAAGTTACAAGGTGAATTCATAGTGCTGGTGCCATGTAAAAAGCATCTAGTATACTCTGTTAAATGGTTGGTATTAGGAAGGGCATCTAGTTATAAACACCATGGCAAAATGAGATTTTGGACCAAGACATGGGTCCCTAGCCTGTTGAATCTTGTCAAAATGTCCAACTCACAACAGCATGAAAAGTGGACCTAAAAATGATGAAGATGCTGTTGACAATGAACAGAGATAACTGTAAAAGAACAAAAATTAACAGGCTTCCACACAATTTCCACCTGCCAAATTCCACTGAGGCTACACTAGAAGATAAATCCCCAAGGTGTCAGTTGTGAGATCATACTTGGAATCTTGTGGTTATAAAATGAATATTTTTAACCTGATGACTATATCAGTTATGACTTTGACAGTAACCCTGTAGTTTCATTATTTGTGCTCACCATACACAAAGCTTCAGCAGTGCAAATTGTGGTTACTCAACAACACCCATATATTTGTTTTGACGTTTTGGCTGGTGTAGATACCACACAATCCACCTTCTCACATACACTGTCACTGACACCTATATCATAATTGATATCTAATTGAGGGTTACTTAGTATTAAATTCTTTAACAGCTTGATCACATCAACCTTATTAAAAAGTAAGTTATTTGGCACCTGTTTAAAAATAGCTTTTATAAGAATTTGGTTTTGTCAAAGGTTGTTAATAAAGTTAGTTGGGCTGGTTGTTAAATTTTTTTTTCTATTAACTTGCTGTTGGCAGTATATAAAAAAAGACAATGCAGCAAAAAACAGAAAACAACAAATTACATTCTTTGATTTATTGTTTTCCTTACTGTTTAATCTTTCTTTGATTTGACTTAGTCATGTCTCTAATAATACTGACTAAACTTAAGGCCACAAACTTGTAGAAAAAGGAATGTATGATTGAACTATCCCTCCAGCGAAACTTGGTACTAATTTTACCTACATCAAATATAATGTAGAATATGTTGTTGATTGACCTTAGTAGGATTTAAGGACAAAACGAAATACTGTAAGACCTATTTAACCCTATTACCTATTATTTCATTTACTGGTTTAATATACAGGGTGTCCACAAAGTCTGGGTACAAGGGGATTAACACATACTTTAAGAAATTATTATTTCTTGTATTTAATTGTTTATGTTATGATTTTATTTACTCCATGTACCCACATGGGGATTAACACATACTTTAAGAAATTATTATTTCTTATATTTAATTATGTTATGATTTTATTTACTCCATGTACCCAAACTTTGTGGACACCCTGTAGTATGACTAATAGTAATTTTTTTGACCAGGTTGCACAATGCCAATGTTTGGTGGGAGATAGGTATATTTGATTTGACCTTAAAATATTACTAGGACATATTTTGGTTCCATAGTAATATAAAACAGACCCAATTCAAGGTGTTAAGGTGTCAAGGTCTTAAGAGATATTACATTCAACACTACATATATAGGCTTTTACACCATCTAAAGAATCAAATGTTTCAAACAAAACACAATATCAAAAGATTGTTTCATGATTCTCTATAAAATTCCAACCACCTTACGACTTCCAGAATAGCTGGAATTTCCACAGGCACTATTTGTAGTATTTTATTGCTCTTTAATGACATGGTCCCTATGTTAAGGAATGTGTATATGTATAAAAATATTGTTCCTTAAAACAACAAATGAATATACAAATCAAAATGTATTGTTTATAGAAACAAAATGTGAGATTAATAGTTTGATAAGCTTACACTTTTCAATGGCCAGAATGTGTGCATGTGTTACTGTATCTGATTGAGCAGTTGAATGTCAATCTTTCATATGTGGAAACAATAAGAAATTAGTATAATTGGCAACTCATTAGGAGAGAAACATCATAAAAGCACACCATGAAAATCATAACTGTTCAACTAATTGGTGTTGAAGATATAGATTTTTGCTGCTACTTGACACTGAGTTGGGACATGCTTCGTTAGCAGTAAGATGACTTTATAGAGATGGATGTGGAAAAAAACTTGCAACAAATGTAATCTGTAGACAACTCAAAGTAGAAATTATACTGCAGTGTGGCTTGATGAGCTATTGTGGAGTCAATTAAGTTAATATTTATGAATGGAAATGAAGGAATTATATGCAGTAATGATTTTTGTGTCATGTGTATTAAGTTTTCTTTCTCTGAAAGAGACATGCTTAATTTCAAAAATAGTAAAATGCTGTGTTACTTTTTAAGCAATATATATTTTAAAAATTTATTTGAAAGTTTCATATTTTTTTTTTTACTTTTGAATAAGAGACAAGCAGAAGAATTCTGCTCTTATATTTCTTGCGCTTTTAATTATTTTGAGATTTATTGTTTTACATAATATAATTCCTTGGTTACCTATAGCTTAAATTACATTTAAATCACTGGGTACCTATAGCATACTTAAGTCATATCCATTTTCAGTATGTTTTGGCAGATTTGAACATAAATATTTTTTTATATTTAGTTTGTCTTAAATTGAATGGTTCGTCACCCATTAACTTTTAGGATAGTTGATTGCATAGATCCTTTGAAAGTTATATTTGTGGAAGCTGGTTGGACAGTGTTCTTATTGACCTTTCCCCATGTTGCCTTTGAAATAGTTTAAAAAGAAATGTTGATTAATTAAGAAAATAATGATTACACACTCTCTCTCTCTCTTACATGTTCCTCATATCTGTACCAGATTAAAATTTAATATCAAACAATTGGATTTCACCTGATATGATCTTGTAGGCATAAAAACTGTCTCCATTACTGGATTAGTCACTGAAAAATCTGCACTACATACATAGTTTTAATGCTTTTAATTTTTAAGGTTTAGACATTTTGTGCTATTACAACTTCCTGTTTCATCAGATTTCTAATGCAACTAAATGTTTTCCCTTCTTTTGTGTTGTATTGTAAAAATGAAAAGTAATTGATTTGAAGTGTATTGCAAAAGGCTGTTGTTAGTTCATAGATGTTTAATCTTTAGTTGGGTAGATTCTTCCACTATATAGAACCTCCTGCTAGATGGAAGCTTTTCATACTGAAACAAGTGATGAAGTAGATGCAGTGGAAATGTAGTTAGTTATATTGATCTTGACTTGTGCTGTTTTGTAATTTAATTGTCAGCTCTTTTATAACTTGCATCATAGTATTGAGATTGCTATACCACTTACTAAATTTTTTTCCTTTTATCTTTGAAAATTCTTTTCTAAACTGTATAATACCATGATCTTTAATTAAAGAAACTGCATTACGTTATAAAGTAATGCATTTCTACAACCAACTTAATTAAAGTTGATGTAAATAAAGCTCTAGGTTTTATTTCTTTTTGTGCTGTAGTTCTCCACTACCAACAACCTACAAAAAAAAAAAAGAAGCTCAAATGGAAGCAGTCTTGATAAAAGATAACTATGAAGTCTGAAAGATTTAGATTTATAGTAGTTTTTCCTAATTGTTGATAACTAACAGAACAAAATGAACCAAGTAGTTCTATACACTTTGAAATAGAAAGTTCACTTGTTTAAGAAGAGTAACTAGGATTAACCTTATCCTTGTTGCTGTGTGACATTAATGATGTGAATGATATACTGCACACAACATTCCTTCTGACTTATACTCTCCACATTTGTTAACCTAATGCTGTTATTTAAACTGAATCTGTCAATATAACAAGTTTCTTTAAGTTACTATAAAACATTATTTCCAATGCTTGACACATTTTTCTGCAACAAAAATGCAGTTACTGCTGTAATTGTTAACTAAGGGCTTATCGATTGATTTAAATTTCATACTTGTGGATTATTTCATTAGAAAATGTTGACACGAATTTAATGTTAGAATATTGAAATTATATTTAACTGCTGAAACTGCTTTACACTCTTATTTCTACTGCCAGTCTATCCAGAGCTGGATCTACCTCTCAACCTTTTAATGCTGTGAAACTTGAGCTTAATATTTCAAAGGCTTTTGAAGACATATTCACTGAAAGTGCTTATCATGAACTGAATTTTTGCAATAATTTCTACATGCAAACATGCATAATATTAAAAATCAATCCATTACTGATCATTTCTTTAACATGATTTGACTGTGTGTGTGTGTGTGTGTGTGTGTGTGTGTGTGTGGAGGAATTTTGAGTGGGGCTTATGAAAAATCTTTATAAACATTTATTTATATGAAAGGATGCTTGGAACATAAAATTATGAGAGGACTTTTCTTGGTTGGTAACTTGTGTAAACAGTCTTAGTCAGTTTGGTAAGTCAAAGGTTAAGAGACGTGTACATTCAGTTGTATTTCCATATACACAAATACACATGCTTCATATGAGGGTCTGCTACAATACTTTTGATTTAACTTATGGTGTTAACTTGCTGAGCTTGATTTTTATGCTTGTTCCTCTATTGGGGCTGAAGTTTGCCGTAGGGTTCTTCTTGGTTATGTCTATATTTTTGTTTTTTAGTTCATAGCATAATTGGGACATTATGCTCTTTATCTGTTAAAAAGAAGTTTGTAATCATAACTCCTGAAATATTTTCAGTATATTAAACAAAATAAATTTTGGTGTTTTCTTTTGTGTGTACTTGAATTTGTAGTATTTCATTAGACTATGATCGCACGAACTGGTGATTAGACTAGATCAGAAACAAAACCTTTAAGAGTATCATTTCATTACAAGCTAAATTAGTCTTGGGTTAAGCTAGTTTAATCAGATTTAGTTAATTATTTGTTCTTATGTATTCCTCTCTCATAGCTTCTGAGTATATAAGCTTTGTTGCAACCGTTCAAATTAGTAACACAGTCTCAAAACTACTTTTTTACAGGTCATATGCATTATGTTATTTATTAATGATCATAAAAAAAAAAACAAATATATTATCCAGAAAGGAATATTTAATGTGAGAACATTAGAGGCAATGTTTTACATATAAATCTGTAGATTTCATTGTTTGACATTCTTTTACTAATTTCACTCATTGAACCTCTTGACATTCTGTGGCACTGCTTTCAAGGTACTGTTGATTATAATGGCTCTAATAACTATTGATTGGAACTTCTTGGGTAGGATTTTAACACAGAACGTAAATGAACTCAAACAAATACCCCAGGTTATTTTGAATGATGCTCTACTAATTCTGCCTTTTCCTACCCATACTTGTGGAATTGAGTTTGTATCACAGGTTCTCATTTTAAATTGATGGATGTAACGACTTCTATTTGAGCTTTTATAAAATCTCTTTGTGTCTATAAGACATGCCACTTAAAAAAGTAGCAGCCTTTTTATCCTTGGCAAAACTCTTGAAATACATTCTGTTCTTTAGGGCACAATATCCTAATCTTTTCTGCCTTGAGGCACCCTTGCCAAGCCTTTCAGAAATCCGTTCCCCACCCTATTAGAAAATCTAATATGATAGTTGTTTTTTGATTCAACATCAATATAACAAAACTTTGTCCCTGTATAATAACATCTGTGTCAGAAAACTATGTCCTTGGAATTGATAATAAAGAATTTTCTTTATTTTCACTAATGTTGATATAATAAACATAAAATAGATGACAATGCAAAAATGTAATAGACAACAATACAAAATATAAGATGACAATAATATTTATTGTTAAAATAGTATCAAATTATATTTTTGACTTTAAATGATCAATCATGATACCACATATGTATATATATTTCGCAGCACCCCTCAGTTGATCTTGCGGCACACCAGTTGGGAACCTGTGCTTTAGGGTATCTCTACGTAAAACTTATTATTTATCATTATTAGGCTTTATCTTTCTCTTTCATTTAATCAAATTCCAATAGAAATTCAGCAAATCATAAAACTATCTTTGAAAGATTTGACAGCACTAAATCTGCCATACCTCAAAGATCGTTTAGTAAATTTCATCTTAACCAAGACCTTGTTGAAGAAAAAATTTCCTTACAGTTGCCTATTAAGAGGTAATTTTTCCCCCGCTTAGAGTCTCCTTACTACCTGTAGGTACCAGGAATATACTATGCACTTAAATGAAAAACAAAACAAACTTGAAACATGCATTTGTATACTGATTAATTTATCACTATTTCTTACAGAATGTCTAATCGTCTCTCGCAGAACCTTAGGATTCTGGGGAGCCTTGGTTGGGAAATACTTCTCTAATGTATTTTGATTAGCTGATATTAGAGTCAACTCTCTTGGTTGTTGTTTTTAGATTTAAACATCTAAAGTGGGATTTTTTGATAACTATTTGCATGGTAAATCAAAGCTTTTTCAATTCACAGTATTATATATATGACTCCCAACAGTATGTATATTTAGTATACAGAATGTTCCCTTGAGATACTTCCCTCTCAGCTTTATTGTTGCTGTTATCTTTAGCATGATGGTATTTGGGTATGTTTATTGCAAATATTCAATTTGTGAATTTCCTGTTTGGTGAATAGTTGTCCTGATATATATCTATTTTGGGTTAGATCAGCAAAGTTTAAGGGATTTCATTTAAATAGTGATCAAGTACTGTAGTACATAATCTAGTTTGGTTTCATTTAAGTGTTTTCACTGATTAACAGAGGTGTATGTGTGTTTGTTTATTTTTTTATGCATAAATTATTCAAAGAAAAGTATATAGTAATTATGAAAGCTGACTTTGAGTTTTGTATTATTGATGAAACAGTATTCTAGGTATAAATAAAAATTATAAAATACAAAGCGAAAAGGAATTCCAAAAAGTAAAATGTAAGACAGACTACTTGTGATTGTTGATTACTTGGATTAAAGTGCAACTTTTATCTGTTTTGCCAAAGGTCAAAAGTTTGCTTCTTGTGCCAAAATCCAATAGCTATCATGGTATAAGAAAAGCATAGCTTTTAATTGTTTATACCTAAATGAACACAGTACAGTTTCTGTACCATTTAAATACCAGTTATTAGTCCAGTAATCTAACCACTCATCCACCACCCATTTTTACTTGGTTAATGTACTTTCAACTGTGTGTCACACATTCTGTGCTTCTGGAAATTCTATCACACCTCTCATGATATTTTGTCTTGCATCACCTTACTATGCTGTTTTGCAGTTGGGAAATTAGAGTTAATTAGCTAGTAGATAAAGTTTAGACAGTGCTGAAAGATGCTAATCGGTGGTATCAAGGTACAAGTTAGACATAAGATAAGATAGATGCATCTTTCTAAATTAAATTCTACATTAAAACAGGAAATTTGATTGCATTGCATATGAAGATTTTGCTATAGACATGGTTGTATGAAGGGTTGTCATTAATGTGGTAGTTACTGTTCCAAATTTTAAGGTTATGGTCATTGAAAATTAGAAAACCTGTTTTTTAATATTTAGAAAATATAAATTTTATCAGATTTAGTGAAAAAGAATGATGCATCTGCAAAGTTATTTTCGAGACCTATCAAAGAGCACTTATAATTCATTCAGCCTCAGGAAAAATGCAGCTATCCATCCATTAAAAACAAATCCTAATAAGGAAAAATTAATCCTTTTGAACTTGAAAATGAATAATATTTTTAGTTCAGTTCACATTTTTTGTTGTATTTCTCACTAAAAATCCTATTAAAAAGTATGCTGGATAAATCACTGCAATTCCATTATACCCTAGTCTCTATATATTATGCAAAGAAAACTAAATATTGATTAGTTGAAGACTGTTTATTCATTTGCCTTGCAACATCTTTTTGGTATTCTGCAGAAAAAAATACAAAAACAAAAACATAATAAACTTGTCCATATTCCATAAGTTTCATGATAAGAAATGTATAGTAAGGTATACCTAACAATAATAAAAATTTTAGCCATCATTGTGATGTGCAATCTAAATGTTTACAAATATAAGTAAATGTCTTTTTTGTCATTCTCTGAACAAGAAAAGGCAGTGATTTGGCCAGTTGCCCCTCTAAATGGAGTTTTCATCAGACATGAAGAGAGCTCCTACAATAAGCTATTTATAGTCATAATATATTATAACCTTGCTATATTGGTTAGTCTGATTTGTTTAACCCTTTAGTATTCAGATTACTCCTGTGAAATGTAATGTTTATATATTCACATTGCTGTGAGATTTCTGTGATGTGACTCTTTACTTTAAGAATGATATTGCAGGGTATATGGAAGAGGCTGGACTTGGCTAGTTTTAACAATAAAGGGGGTAGAATATTTAAGCTGGATGTGGCTGGTTTGAATACTAAAGGGTTAATAGTCTTTTTGTTGATTGTGTGATTAATTAATTTATAATGCATTAAACAGTGTACATTCCATAATTTGTTTAGTGTATCATTAATCTATAAGTTTAAATTGTAATTTAGCAGGCTTGGAAGATATTTACAGAATGCAGTTGCTAAGAATATAGCATAAGCGAATTCTTAGCTCTAGATTTTGGTGATGTGTCAGTGCTAATATATAGTCATGTAAAAATAGTTTGCAAGTTTCTCTACAACCTCCTTTTATTTGTTATTTTTCTTTAGTCACTATAAGTGGAGCACGTATATACACCTTCCTGTCCATAGTTATGGAGCTGAGTGTATTCAGTTGTTGCTGTTGCAGAAGTTTAGAGATACTATAGTGTTTGTGTGGCTGTGGTATAATAATAGTTCAAATGAATAGCTTCTTTCTTAAGAAGGCAACTACTTCGAATATTTTCTTATTCTTTTGTCTATTTAAATTGGAACAATGTAAACTTAATTTATAAATTTACCTATTTAAATTGGAGCAATTTAATGAGAAGGTAGATTTCTAAATTAAATTTACATTCTAATTCATGCTCATAAATTTTGCTTTAGATTTTTTAAATAATATTTTGAAAAAGTTGGTAGTGAGTTATGTGAGCTTGAAATAGCTACTCTTTGCATCTATTACTAGTCGTAACTAAACTAAACCATTTATAGTATAAAGAGTTTAGCTGATATCTGATAATTAGTTTGCAGTCCAAATTAATATTAATTTCAGTGTATTTTTCATGACAGTATCTAAAGATTGATTCATCATTATTATCTGCCTATGACTCAGAGATAGTTCATTAAACAAAGCATTTAACTGACATTTTCTTTCAACGGCTGTCCTATTTTTACTGAGGGCATGTTATTGTAAAATGTAAGGCTTGTGTTTATTCTAAAGAGTTTAGGTAGTGTGTTGGTTCTAAACTGAGTTGGTTGGACAACTAAATAGATCTTTTAGTAGCTCAGTATCATTCTAGTACTTGTGCGTGCGTGCGCACGCGCGCGCGCACACACACACACACACACACACACACACACACACACACACACACACACACACACACACACACACACACACACACACACACACAGACACAGAGAGAGAGAGAGGGAGAGGTACTAAAATATATTTTCGCACCTAAGTTGGCCAGTGGCAGGCATATTGTTTTGGAACACTTATTGGATGTCTGATGCAACACCACCAGATCACCATGATCTCTGTAGTCTGCACTTCAATTCTTGTGACCATCTTATTGCACATGGTATTGTTCTACACTGTGGATCTCCTCTCAATTCTCTGTACCTTGAACAACAATTTTCTGTCTTAACACAGCCCACATGACTCAAGTTAATAATCTTGTTGCTTTCCTTTAGTATTGCTGCTTTCCACTTAATGTGTCAACGTACCAATAAACGCCTTCCTGTGCTGGATGCCTTTTTTTTCATTATATCAAAACTAGTGAGGATACGACGCAACTTGCAAGACTAAGACCTCTTTCAACTAAATGGGGTTACAATAGAGAGGCAGGCAGGTTAATGTAAGGAGATGAGGGGTTAAAATATGAGAGAAAGGGCCAGAAGAGAACAGGTTTCATGTTGTAGAGGAATTACATAGCTACATACATAGGAGAGAGGGTGAGAATAACCAGGGTGGATCCTCAAGGTGTGAAGTGAGTACAAGTAAATGAGGGTAGGTGGGGATTGCAAGAATGTATAGGAGTGTGAGAGATGGTTAGAGATGAAGGGAACGGGTGTCGAGGTAATGTAATGAATGAAGAACAAGTGTTTGAGAGATGACAAGTATATGTCGAAGGGAAGAGTAGGTGACAATTGCAGAGATTGGGTAGGGTTGAAGAGTGGGAGTAATCAATGATACAGTGATATATATGAGTTAAGGAGAGATAGGGAGAGTTGGAGATAACTGACTGTATAAAAAAGGTGGGATGAAGAGCAGCAGAATAGTAATAATGATACAGCAGAGAGAGAGAGAGAGAGAGAGAGAGAGAGAGATGTGTGGGTGGGTTGCAGTGGTGTGAGGAGGAGAGGCAGGTATAATGTATGAGGAGAGTAAGAGATGTATGATGATGGGGGAACAGGGAAATAATTTGGTGGTACAGAAAGGTGATCAATGTAAAATTTGGGTGAGAAGAACAGTATTGAGAATGAAGAATGGCTAACAAGTGAAATGGTTCCAGATAGTGAGAAAGATAAGTGGTATTGGGGAAAAGCTGGGGAAGTATTCAGGTCTGCTTACATTTAATTACGGCAGCAGAATACTGCATTTAGAGAGGTGAAGGATGGTGGGAATGGCTAAAGGAAGAAATTGGGTGAAGGGTTCAGTTCTGCGTGTGCACACGCCCGCCCGCCCGCCCGCCCGCTCGCTCGCTCACAGCCCATTCTGAATCTCAATTTCACTGAGATGAGCAGGTTTTCTTAAGAACTGCATACTGCCAGTTGTCTTGGTTTCACATCATCTCCTCTGTGAAGTTCAAGGTCCTGAGATCAGCCTTCACCACATTGTCTTGTCTTCCTCTTCTGCAAGTCCCATCTACATTGATTGGCATGTCTTTATACAACTGTCCTCATCCATATGCATCATATATTCATATCAATGCAATTTTCTTTTTTGCACACTACATCTGATTCATCTAATATCCAGTTTTTATCTCAAAATATTTGTACTTTGTTGTTCATTCACACTTACAATGCACATTCAGTGGAGCATGCTTGCTTCATTTCTTTCCAGTCATTTAAAGTCCTCTGCATTCAAGGCTCATGGTTCACTACTATGCACCATTGCAGTTCCAACACAAACGTCATGCAATCTGCCCGTCACTTTAAGGGAAAAGTCATTTGGGATCTTTTTTAAAACGGGGGCCACATTTTTCATTAATGTTTTACGTAGTGTTTTTGGTACCGAAAGACTTTCAAACTTCGTAAACTTATCTATTTTGTGTTATAGAACAGAAAAATATTTTTGTATTCGAATTTATTTCATGTAAAAAATAGTCTTATTTCGATAATTTCAACCAATCACTGACAAGTATTCAGTTGTTTACATTTACTCCTTTGGCTCATTAAGCGATGTAAAGCGTATTTAATCTCCATACCTTCGTTTTATTTGCTTTTTTCATTTTAAATTTGCTTTAACCCTAACCCTAACCCTAACCCTAACCATAGGGTTAGGGTTAGAGTTAGGGTTAGGGTTAATTTTTTCAGAATCGTTTGTTTATGTAGTCGGCACTTAATGTATATCGGCTGAATGGACGTCAGTGATTGGTTGAAATTACAGAAATACGACAACTTTAACATGGAATAATTTATGGATTTCTTTTTTTTTAAGAAGACTAAGAGAAAAAGATGTTTTATATGACACATTCTACCAGTGTTCCAATTTTCAAAGTGTTTCGTTAATGAAAAATGTGGCCCCTGTTTTAAAAAAGATCCGTCATTTGTTCTCTGCAGCAGTGATAGCTCTCTGAACATTTCCAACTCATTCCTATCCTAGCTTATATACTTTCAGAGCAACCACCTCCCTACTAATTATATCTGCTTGGTAACAAAAGCAGTCAACTACTTCTTGTGAGCCATCCAGGCATTTTAGATAATCTATTTCCAGTGTGCTCATAGTATGTACTGTTCCACTGCATCTATCTCATATGAAGCTTGGTTTCTCAGTTAGTCTGCCTATGATTCCACAATATTTCCAAAACTCTTCAGATATATTTCTTCACAATAATATCTGAGAATTAAACATCCTTATCATGATCTAGTTACTGTAAATTTTCCCTGCATTTCCAAGTAGTTTGATTCATCCTTTTAATTATTATTTTTTTTATTCTATATATTTTCCTATTTTTCTGTCATATATTTTACTTAATATCCATCAGCATGACTTATCAGTTTCTTTTTTTAAAAAAAGATAGAGGAAAAGAAAAATGGCTGTCTGTGATATTGTGAGGTTACATTGAAGGTGAGGAAACTCATATGGTAAAGTGTCTAAAAATATAGTAAGAAACTCCACAGAAAACTGCGACTAGCTTATCAGTACTGGGCTGTTTGGCTTACTGAGTTTTTTGTTATTGGGATGGGCTATGATGAATAATATTAAGAGGCTGCAAATTTTTTAAAATTTGCAAAGGGGAAATCACATTGGCTGTAGGGTTAATGTCATACAACTCACAAGATAGCTATTAGTTAAAAAATTACTATATGTTTCTAGGCAGTATATATACTCGGCTTCAGTCAGCCCCACTAGCTGAAAATCCTGTCCTATCTCATAGTTAGTATGGTGGTCAGCATTGTTCCCTTTAATCCGTGAGTGTGTGTGTGTGTTCACATACTCAGCTTTGACAATCAGCACACAACAGAAATTGTATGCATAAAAAGTCAGTGGCTTAAAATAATACAGCAATTGATAATTATACATATTAATCATTCTGTATGAACATATTTTTTCAGAGGAAGAATTTTGCATAGCCTAAGATTTTTGCACATTCTCACTACTGTACATTTGAGTAAATGCCGGAGGTCAGCTATCTGTAAAAGCTATTGATCCAACAAAACCATCCCATCTATGATAGTTTAAAAATTTTTTTTACTATAAGAGCATAAATAATTTTGTGAATAACTCTTTAAAAATAACTGATTATAACTTTCATCTTGTTCAAATGATTTTCATTGATTTAGAATTAATTAACATTTTTTAAGTTGTGCGAAAAGGAGAAATGTGCATATTACTTCCTTTTCTTTTTTCAGTTTGATGATTTCATTGGTATAATTGTTGCTATTACATAAAACTGTTCTTAAGTGTTAAACCCACTTGCTAGTTTAATCCATTCACATGGAGACGTACCTTCACTGAATTAAGAGCTATAAAATTACAAATGATGGTGGTGACATTGATACTCTGTTTTGCCACTAATTCTCTGAAGACTGATTTATTAAATCTTTCATTACTAATCTTTATTTGTTTTGTTTTTAATAGCTCCCTACGCAATTATATATGTTGTGACTTTCAATATTTTGCAGGCCCAGAACAAGCAAACTGGAGAATTTGCAGCATTGAAGAAAGTTGAGATAAAGACTGAAGAGGATCTTGAGGATTTTACTATTGAAATAGACATCCTCTATGAGTGCCGGCATGAAAATGTTGTTGCTCTTCATGAAGCTTATTTTTATGATGATTTTCTTTGGGTTAGTATGCTTGTTCTCTTTATGACCATTCCAGTTTTCAAAGCTTGATAAGGAGGGTAGTTTAAAATGATTTATTTGTTACTTAAATGTTCACTTTTGTTTATTTTTTTAAAGGCTAAATTGTAAGTGTTGTTTAGAGGGTCAACCACATTTGTTTCAGTGTTATTTGCCCAGAATATTATCTGGTGTAATCTTTAACCATACTCAAGCTTTATTTCACAGAATTCAGTACTTTTAAGGCTGGCTGTGAGTCGGTTTGAAATTATAAAACTTTATTCTAAATCACTAGACTGTTCAATTGCATCATTCATAACAAAAGTTAATGACATACACATAAAAACTGTTTTCATCATCATCATCATTTAACGTCCGTTTTCCATGCTGGCATGGGTTGGACAGTTTGATAGGAGCTGGCTAGCTGAAGAGCTGCCCAGGCTTCATGTCTGTTTTGTCTTGGTTTCTATGGCAGGATGCCTTTCCTGACACTAACCACTTTACATAGTGTACTGGGTGCTTTTACAGAGCATCAGCATGGTTGCTTTTATGTGACACTGGCATAGGTGTATTTTACATGGCAGCAGCACCCATGAGCCCACAAGATTAGGATTGCTCAGTTGAAGCGAGATACAGGGGACATGCTTGCATGCAAGGGCAACAACAATTTTACTTAGCTTGATGTTTCCTCTCAAGCTCAGCAAACCACCATATCATCCCTTCTGTGAGGCCCAATGTCTGAAGATCCTTTCTCAACACTTCATCCCAAGTCTTCCTGGGTCTACTCCTTCTAAATGAATTGTATTTTGCTTTAGTTGGTGATGGCAAGCAAACTAATCTAGTGACAATTGCTAGCAACTCTCAAAAGGGAGATGATTTGAAGAAAGTAGGAATTAATTTTGCAGAGAATGGAATTTTTATGCTTAGTTTTGTTTTCCTTCTCTAAGTAAAAAGGTAAAGAGCCCTTCTGATCATGAATGACCATGAGATTGTACCTAAAAAGTTCCCCTCCGAGGCACAAGTCTGGGCCAGGTTGTTTATGGAAGACCAGCAGTTGCCCATCTCCACACCACTGATGTTACCCAAAGGAAAGGCAAAAGCTGATACAGCTTGGCACCAATGATGTTGCAACTCATTTCTACAGTTGAGTGAACTGGAGCAATGTGGAATGGAGTGTCTTGCTCATGAATTGAACTCACTCCCTCATGATTGTGACCTTGACATTCTAACCATGGAGTCATGTGCCTTCTCTAAGTAACTTAGGTTAATTTCAATTCATTAATGATGATTTACATACATTAATGATATTCATCACCACCTTTAAGTATCTTTCTTTTATCTTTTACCTGTTTCAGTCTTTGGACTGCGACCATGCTGGGAGATTGCTTTGAAGGGTTTAGTTGAATAAGTCGACCCCTTTACTTATTTTTAAGCCTGGTACTTAATCTGTTGGTTTCTTTTGCCAAACTACTAAGTTATGAGGATATAAAAAAACCCATACTGGTTGTGAAGCAATGGTAGGGGACAAACACACGCACATGCATAGATAAATATATATATATATATATATGTATAGCATCATGTGACTGACCAGGTTATCAGATGTTGTTACATATCACTGGTCACAATGCGCTTTTTGCATTGCTTTAGTCTTCAAAGGGTGCCACCCCGTTGGCTAAGCAAGTAGGCCAACAATATCTACTGAAGCAATGTGCTCAAGAACACAAGGCACCACCCAGTCATGGAATCAAACCCACAATCTAGCAATTGTGAGTGCAACAGCCTAACTACTGGGTCACTTACCTTCACACACACACAATATGTTATAAGAGGTTATTGAAGTTGACTGATTCATTTAATAGCTGTTCTCTATGTTGTGACATTTTGTTGTCAAAAGTTTGTTTTTCTAATCAAACATATTGTGCTACACACTGTTTCCTCTCATTTGTGTAGTTAAATAGCATGATAGATTTAGCTGAAGTAACATCAAAACATTAAAATACTGAATTAAGAATGATGACTCAACATATCTTCTTTTTCGTCATCATTGCCTATGCTGGCTTGGTTGGATGGATTGCATAAAGTCTCTCCACCTGCTCTGATTTTTCTTTCTCTGGCACATACAAAAAAAGAGAAAAATTTCCAGTTCTACTGTTGTGTCACTGACTCTAAAAAATCCTCTCTACTGTGCATTGTTTATATTCATTCTTTTGTTATATGCTTTTCTTTTTTACTGTTGGATACCTTTCCTAACTCAAGTTACTTTACAGCATGAGCTGGGTGAATTTTATTGTACCACTGGTACTATTAGTAGTGATATGATAGTTGAGTAGCCATATTTCTATGTGGCTTAGAGGTTAGGGTGTTGCACTCACAATTGTCAGATCATGGGTTTGATTTCTGGATAGGGCAGTGCTGTGTTCTTGAGCAAAACACTTCATTTCATGTTGTTCTACAGTCATTTTGACATCTGACCTATAGCTCACTGTGCACCTGTACGGGCAATGTCAGTTTGATGGAGGGGAATGAACTAATGTACAGCAAAAACAATTGATCACTCCTTCATTGGACACAAAACTCAGCTTGCGAAGACCTGTTGGGGCAAGCGAAAGAGAAATCATGATGGCACTTGTGCCCAGTGTCGCCTTTCTGGCACTTGTGCCCGTGGCATGTGTAAGGACTTTTGAGCGAGATCGTTGCCAGTGCCCCTGGACTGGCTCTTGTGCTGGTGGCACGTAAAATACACCATTTTGAGCGTGGCCGTTGCCAGTACCGCCTGACTGGCCTTCGTGCCGGTGGCACGTAAAAGCACCCACTCTCTGACTGGTTGGTGTTAGGAAGGGGGCATCCAGCTGTAGAAACTCTGCCAGATCAGATTGGAGCCTGGTGTAGCCATCTGGTTCACCAGTCCTCAGTCAAATCGTCCAACCCATGCTAGCATGGAAAGCAGACGTTAAATGACGATGCTGAAAAAATCATATGTGCAGGTTGTTCAACAAGAAATTGCAGAACTCTCTTATTTGAATTCAAGAGACCACCATTGTAGTTACACTTCTAAATTATGATAAAGTTACAGTGGATAATGAAGAATAGTGGTGATTTGTTGATGGTAATGGAGACAGAAGTAAGCTTAAAAAAAGAAAATACAAAATGTTGTAATTAAGGCTGCTTTAAATTAGAAATTAAATTGAAAAACAAAGAAGTTAAATGAAACCAAAAAGTTGGGTTAATACCTGTCAGTTACTTTAAAAGAAAATGCAGATATTTATTAATAATACAAAACGATAATGAACTGTATTTAGTTGTTTACACATGTAAAATCCCTCTTGAATTTGTAAGTAACACATTGAATGGGGAAAAGGAAATAGAATAAGTAAGCATAATGAATATGTGGTAAATGCTACCTGAATTTTATAATATAAAATGCTATAGGAACACAGACATGATTATAATTACTGTTGTCTGTTTTATACTAACTAGCTATAAAGATAATTACCATCTCATTTCACTCGTGGATACAATGAAAATAGTTTGTTACCATGAAACTTTGAATTTTGTCTTCCATCTTCTTCTTAAACTGTTTCTACTATGGCTTTTGCTCCTCTGTATTTGCTCAGTCTACTCTACTTAAACTTCTTCGGTTGCCTGACCTGTTTTTTGCCTAAGTACTTTCCACCTGAAATTTCTAGCTGATTCAAATGTTCTTTCAAGGTAACCTACAACAATTAAAATTAAGTATTTCACTGTGCTAATCTCATTTGACCATCCTCTCAGCCCTACCCTGGCGGGCCTAGATGATCTCATTGGATTTTGAAACAAAATTCATATATGCATCATTAGGTAAAGTTCTTTTTAAAAATCTTTTTTTTTTGCAAATATGCATAGGTATTATTGAAACAGGTATTTTGACATACAAATACTTTTTCTGTTACTAATCACACAATTATTTTAAGCTAAACCAGCTGAGGATATCAGAATAATATACACCTTATCCTGTAATATAACATGTTGTTACAAGGTTTTGACTGATGTCTCAAGCAATACTCTACCTTAAACTCTCTTAGCATACAATTATATTTATATATATTTCAATTTACCTAGAAAATATGTTCTGTGGTGTTCAGAGATTTCATGAAAATGTTTGTCATTGAAAAGATAACTGGAGTTGAAAAGTTGTCTTGTTTTGTTCATTTATTTTTCACGTCTAGCAAGGATTAGAATGAATAAATATTCTTGCAACATTGTTGAGAAATGAACTTCCAATCATACAGCCATGTCTACACTATGTTATGTGTTGTCACTGTGAAATGACATCAGAGATTGTAGAAACTAGCATTTATTAAGAATGGGAAGATGCTGAATACATGCTTTTCAGAATAGTGAGAATGTTGTGTTGTAAGAATATTTCAAATATGTAGTTTTTAATTGATGCTGGTAATAAGACTAAGTTTTCCTTTTTCAAGGATGTTTTTGAGGTCTTTCTTCATAGAGGCTGTTCATGAGAGTTGGGTTGCATATTACTGAGGCCTGTGAGCAGAAATTAAAGAGAAAGGGGGCATAAACTTTGTCCCTTCAAACTCCATAAACTCTATGGAGTTTTAAGGAACAGAACTTGCTTGTGTAGAGAAGGGAAAATGGGAAAATATAACCAAACTCTTAGGTACACCTTTGATTGTATGTAGGTCAAAGAGTACTTTGTTGAGATAAGCTGCCCAGCAAATTCCTGATCCATGTGGTGAAAAATGGAAGAAGCTCATTGAAATGCCTTGTGATAAATGTAGTATTAAGTGCTGAAGGGCAAGAGTCTATTAGCGGGTGATTAAAAAAAAAAAGAAAAAATGTAGAACATCCTCACCAGCTTTCTAGTTGATGTACCTCTGCGGAATCCATAGCAGTTGTTACTGAGCTGAAAAAGTGACACAAAGCAATAGAAGGTGATTTCTTATTGTTTCCAAAGATTACCACACATCTTGTCTGTGTTAACTTGATGGTTGCTCAACCTGCTAGAAATGGCAGCTAACTCTCAGATCATACTCTGTTGCCTTAAAAAATAAGAAACGGAAGAGCATGTTGGATAATGTAGTCTCAGATACACTGTTTGAAAATAAATATAAAAATACAGAATAGTCATGACTAGAACATAAGTTTGCTTGATCAGAGGTGGATTGGGGCTAAATAGCAAAAATGTTTCTGCTTGAAAGCTAAAAGATATAGAATGAATTGGCCTGGACATATTTAGGACTAATAATTACTGATGGTTAGAAGTAAAAAGAATTAGTTAAATAGATGATTTCAGATCCTTGTCAGCTTGCAAATACAGATGTAATACAAGCAACATAAAAAAAAAAAAAAAATGTTTTTGAACTGTGTAATTGTTATTATTTTTTTAAAGTTTGCTTTTATGCTAGTACCTTTGTTTTTCTGAAGTCTTATTATAATTGTTGATAACCATTAATGTACTTGTATGAAGTCACACCCAACCATTCAGACATCTGAAATGTTACATGTCACAGTTATTAAATGGGAGAGATTTATAACTATCTGCATTAGGATAGTACAACTTGGTGTTTTAACTATAGACTTCTGAAAAATGTTGAACATATAAAATTACTATTGTATAACTCAATGATTTCATTTGCATTTCTGAACCTGAAATTGTCAACCTACTGACATTGAGAACAAACCCTAACTCAGTTACTAGATAAGTATAAATTCACAAAAGTCTGGTCGATTGAGCAACCATAGAAAATTTTATCACAAAGCAGCATTATTGTGTACCTTTTAGCAGTCGGTATCTAAAGATATATAGAGTTGCTTCAATCCTTGAATTTCAACTTTCCTGCTTTTTTGAATTGAGTAACTATTTTAGGATTTTCTTTTTATCTTGTAATTTTCTGATGTTCTTGTTTTTTGTTTATCAATACTAGTACTTGTCATTATTCTTTATCAACCTCACCTTTTATGTTTATTTTCTACTCCTTTCAAAGTATTCTCTCACTTCAAAATAATAAAAAAAAAAATCTGGGTAAATAGTAAAGCTTTCAGCAACTTTATCATGTTGAGTCTTTTCATCTAAATGGCTGGCGCTTTTTTTTTTTTTTCATTTTTGTCCTTTATGTATTTTCTATCTATAGGCACGACTTTTGACTAATGAATAAAGTAAAGAAAGGAATGTAATGTGCTATGGTTGATGTTAAGGTACTGGACTATTCACTGACTACATGGTTATATATTCAGATTTTACTGCAATCATTGTGCTGTAGTTTTTAGGAAAGGCACATAAATTTGCTTTTCTAAGTTTATCTTGCCAACAGATTCCTCACTTGCTTTATTGTAAAATGGTTAATGGTATGATGGGTAGCCATCTGTAAAAATGATTGTTCCAACAAAAGCTACCTTATTCACCCTTTTAAGAATTGTCAGTGAAATCCTTGTATATAACTGGAGGAATGTTGTGCTTTCATTTTCTTAGATTTTGGTTACTGAGATCTGGTTATTGAGATCTAGAGTTAATTAAAATTAATCTATGGTCTTTGTGGTTGATTTTTTTTTTTGTAAGTTATTTCCATTTTCTTTTGATTTTCAAATGATTTCTCAAAATGTTGATTATATTCAATGTTATTTCTCAATTTTGGCATGTAGATTGTTTTGTATTTCTTGTAGCTTTATCCTAGCTTGACATTTAGTATCCTTCTAGCTAGTATCTTATTTTTTTTTATTGTCAGAAAAGGCAAAATGATTGATTGGATAAAGTATGGGATTACTTCTTCATTGCTGGTTCATACCTGCTGCTAGTCTTTCATTACGTCTCTGACAAGGCCATCTAATTCTATATGCTTTGGTTTAGTCATTTGGAGAGTAGGTACTACTTACATGTTTCTAACAAAGTTACTTGTCATAACTAGTGCCCTATCCAGAGGTAGGTTTACTCTTCCCCCATTTAATTTCAGAAACTGGTGTTCAGCTAAGGTTTTCTGGAGTGTCATAATTCATGAGGTACATTTTGTTTTTTCAAACAGACACATTACTTCATCTGTTATATTCACTGTACAGTGCCAAATAGTACAGCCATGAGTTAGATAACTTCTGTTTATAGGTTCAAATAGGCTGCTACAAAAGTTAAATAAGTAAAAGATTTAAGCACACTAATGCATGCACACAAAATTATAAGAGCTTCATTATAGTAAAATTTGAATTCCACATTGTGTAATTATATTTGTTTTGGCTCTCAAAGATTAAATTTATGGTAGGTTGAGACAGGTGTCACTTCTCAAAATGTTTTCTTCACATAAAAATGCATAGGTCGTAACAAATGACTTCATGAAACCACAAAGTCTGATTGTGCAGGAGTGAATGGAATTAACAGATGTTTTGTCAGGAATGTAACTCTAGTAAGTTAAAATACTTAACTTGCAGACTGCATATTGTGAAAGGGTGACAACTATAATAATGTATTTTACATAAGGATAGACTCTAGTTCCTTTTTAGTTCTGATATCATTCTATTGCTTAGTCATATTCATTTATACAACTTTCATGAACCCTAACCATTTTTTATACATAGAAATTGTAATATGCTCTTGAATGTGTTAACTATTTCTTTACAAAGTTAATCTTAAAATGACTGACAGGTTTCCTCTGTACTCAATGTTTTAATCCATTTCTTAACTCTGAAATCAATTTCTCTGTATAATACTGTCTTCTGAATTTGATTTGACTTGCTCTCTCTTTCTCTGAGGTTGTCTCTATGTGTGTGTGTGTCTTTAAAGTTCAAGATTTATTATTTACTTCATAGATTAGTTAAGATGTGTACTGATTCTAAAATGTATAATGGATTTTTCCATAGATATTTCTCTCACTCTTCTTGATATATATATCCATTTTACACTTTTCAGCCAATTGGGCATATTATCTTTCTCTTTCATCTTTTACTTGTTTCAGTCATTAGACTATGGCCATGCTGGAGCGCCACCTTGAAGGATTTTAGTCGAATGAATCGACTCCAGTCTCTTTTTTGCTTTAAAGCCTGATACATATTCTATCAGTCTCTTTTGTTGGACCACTAGGTTGCAGGGATGTAAACACACCAACACTGGTTGTGAAGCAGTGATGGGGGACAAACACACACAGCTATATATATATATATATATGGTGGGCTTCTTTCAGTTTCCATCTTCCAACTCCACTCACAAAGTTTTGGTTGGCTTGAGGCTATAGTAGAAGACACTTGCCCAATGTGCCATGCAGTAGGATTGAACCTGGAACCATGTGCTTGGAAATCAAAATTCTTACCACACAGCCATGCATGTGCCCCCCCTCTCTCTCTTTCTCTTTCTCTTTCTCTCTCTCTCTCTCTCTCTCTCTCTCTCTCACTCACACACACACACACACACACACACACACACACACACACACACACACACAGAGTTTTAGTTGCCTTGCTTGCTATACAGGATTTGGTGGAAGGCATTGAGTTCTTGTTAGAAAAGTCACAAAGCTTTGTATTAAATACTTGTTTTTCCTCACTCTCACCACTTCAAATAACTTCTACTTCTCCATAAGCAAAAAACAAAAAGTGAAATCTTTTCACATGTTTTAATACATTTCTCATTGTTTAACCAAACCCATTCCCTGTTTTTTTTCTTCAATTCACTTCTTTACTGTTTTGAAGGAAGTTTCTGGAATAATTAATTGAAGTATGTTCATTAATATTTTTGTTTGTTAGTTTCCTTTGTCTCTGCTTCAGGTGCCAGATAATTTTTATTTTATGATATTGATCAAGGATAATAATAATAAAGACGTTGTGTTGTGAACGTAAAATTATTCAGAAGTGTTTGCTAGATTAGCAAATTTTCATTTTTTCCAATTTGTGGTTTAGTTAATCTTTTATTCTTATATCAGATTCTGCCAGGGTGTATTTGCCTCTACTGTCATTAGAACTCAAAAGTAGTTCTGATTTGAAGCTAATAAACAGTCAGTGACAATATGAAGCTATTGCATAAAATGTTTTGGTGAATGCTAGATTTATTCTTGGTATATAACTTGTATAATGATTCTGCATCTTAGAGATTCACATGGTGGAAAATGTTGTGATATAAATCTTTATTATTTTTCCAAAACTGGAAATATATTGTAGAAACGAGTTTTCATTTTGGAAGTTGCAGAGGATTAATGGAAGCAGTTAATCTTCTAGTTTTAGATTGTAGATCATTCCACTCTCTATAGCCTAAATAGGGAAACTATCACAACATAAAGGACAGTTAGATATAAGGGAACTTTTATATCTAATGAAAAAAGAAGGCATAAAACAAGGCAGTATCTGAAATGATTAAATATATTAAAAGGTGATGATGTGAAAAGAAAAAGGCATATATCTTTAGAGTAAATTACTATCATTGGAGTGAATATTTATTTGATACCAGCTTGCCTTTATGAAGTAATATGAAATATATATTTTAAAGTGCTGTTATGTGTAGCTGTTAAGAAGTAAGTTATAAATAAACAATCAATTCTATGTTGATTGAAATAAAGGTTCATTTGGATGGCTTGGTACTGTATTAATTAATATGGAATGTAGTTAACAAAAAGTCTCCAAAGGCTGTAGTTGTGTGCTCTCCAGACATAGCAATTAGCCAATACAACATGAAGGCGACTGCAAGAAAACTAGTATTTAATTATTAGTAAATCTCATTTGAATTTATAATTAAGTTAGATCATTTATGTGATTTCATTTAAACTGAAACTGAGTGAAGCTTTAGTGTAGAGAAATGGAAAACAGTGACCCTTATGATTTCCAACACATGTGTACATGTGTGTACATACATACATATACAAACAAATTTACTTACAGAGATGAGTCCATTTTTTTTTTTTTTTTTTTTTTGTAAAAATTTTTTTATCGTTTACCTGAAGTGTGATTCATGGCAGTTGGCTCCTATTTTGAGAAATCTCATTTTTGGTGATGAAGATACAGTGCTGCATTCACTGAAAAATGGCAGGTTGAAGTCTGTGATGAAAATACATAGAAGTTAGACACTGTTTCAAAATAAGATATAAATAATAAAGAGTGGAAGACCTATAGAATTTAGTCAAGATGATGGAGCTAATGGCTACTGAGAAATGTTTGAATAAGTCAATTTAATGTAAAATAAGAAATATACAAAATGAGTTATGTCTTGCAAGTGGCGTATAGGCTGTCTGATTAAGATATCCTGTCAATATTTTGATGTTTGCTTTTGATTCTATTAACATTTCCATAGCAATACTAATATATGCCTAATGAACTGTTATTTAAAAATTTTTATTTTGAGGATCAGGCAGTGAATATTAATTTAGAGCTTGTCACTTCTGCTATCTATTCAGTAACATTTTGTGGTTTAAATTGGGAAAAAATTACCTTATCAAGTTTACAGCTCTTGCTTCACATAGCAGTCATTTCATCTACTTAAAAGTAATTTGTCTTCTAACCTAAGCTGTATAGTTTTCAGAAAACAAACATACACTCAACAAATGTGTGTGTGTGTGTGTGTGTGAAGTCATCATCATCTAATGACTGTTTTCCATGCCGGCATGGTTTAAACTGTTTACTGGAGCTGGTAAGTCAGAGAGCTGTACTAGACTCCAGTCATCTGTTTTGGCTTGGTTTCTATGGTTGGATACCCTTCTTAACACCAACAGCTACAAAGAATGCACTGGGTATCTTTTATGTGTCACTGGCACTGGTACCTTTTACATGTCACCAGCATGGGTGCCCTCTATGTGTCACCAGCACAGATGCTGTTTACGTGTCAAGCACCATAAATTTACTAGAAGTCTCAGTAACTTGTCACCACCTCTGTGAGACTCAGCAACCAAAGATCATATTTCACCACCTTGTTCCATGTCTCCGTGGGTCTACCTCTTCCACAAGTTCTCTCCACAATTAAAGATTGGCACTTCTTTACACAGCTGTCCTTGTCTATACACAATGCATGACCATACCAGCACATTCTTCTGTCTTGCAAACTACATCTGATGCTTATACACACATAAATACACATTGCTTGTGATTGCTACAAGTAATACGTAATCTAGTACAACTTGTTATGTAGTTGGTTTGTTGGCAACTAAACTGGCTCCTCCATCAAGTTTGCTTGGTGAAGAGAGCAGAAACAAGATCTGCCAAAAAGGAACTCAATTTAAGGACAATGGCTGTTTGGCATTAATATGTAGAGATAAAAAAGTACTTCAGTTAAGGGCCAAGATTGCAGTTAGACTTCTGGGAGTGATAGACCTCTATATCTAGTAGCACATCCATCTAGGAGATGGAAAATTCCAAAATGAAACTCCTACTGTCTTTGTAGGTAGCCTTAGTTGGTTAAAATTAGGAAAAGGAAATTCTGATATAAAACCTGCAATTGGTGCTCTAATTTTGATATTTTCTTTACTAGGTCTCCTAGGTCATGCTGGCTAATACATTGTGCTATAATCTTGTTTAAGTATCTGATAGTATAATCTTGATGATTTACAAGTCCATTCTAATGTTACAGTACAAGGTGTATTCTAGAGGTTTTGTGACTTTTTTTATTTAGGAGAGGCAGTGTATCCTAGATTAATTTTAGTATATAATTGCTATACGTCTAAGGAGTTAGAGTTTTGTACTTGAAAATTAATGAGTGTCTTTCCTGAAAAATGTCTCAAAACTTCTGGAATGCACTTTGTACTTTGATTATCATAGCCTTTATTTTGTAGCATTACAATGCTTTATGCCATTGAAAATCTCTATTAACCTTGCTATCCTTTAACATTGGGGAATTGGTAAAGTATGCGAACTTGAGTACATTAGGTGGCAAGAGATTTAACATTGTCTTGATTCATCTTGAATAATATGGCACTATGATGAAGTTGGAAAAATCTCTTGCATCTGAGTAGCCTTATTTGAAGGAGTGCATTGCTCTCCAAATTTTTGGGATAGGGCTAGAAATGGTGCTTCAAACATGACTTACTTTTCAAGGTTCGTTTATTACAGCTGACAGCTATTTATTTGAATAGGAGCAACAAGAGTAAATATATAAACGAACAGACAGTAAATCTATGTATGTTCTGTTGGAATTTGAGAACCTTACTGGATAATGAAAGTTTTGAGAGCCTTGAATGCCAAATTGCCCTCATTGTAGCTGAGCTTAACCAAAATAAGATTGAAATTATTGCCCTTTCAGATGTACAATTGTCAGAGAAAAGCCAGCTAATTGAACTGAGTTGTGGTTGTGGCTTTTGGGACTTAGAGACTAGCTATAAAAACAAGTGGGTGGGGTGGGGGCATTTGCTGTGCAATTAGAAAGAACCTAATTAATAAACTGCTATATAAAATATGTTGCTATCCATGTGGGTAACTGAATTATTAAACTGTTTGCTGCTGTATTGCTGGTATGATATGATCCTTTCCTCTCTTTACACACCGACTCTATTCAACAGCAGCATTTATCTATATTTTATGAGAATCTAGGAAACATCATTCTGTTTGAAGACTTTAATATAAGTTGTTTGGGATTACCATACATGGTGTAGCATAGATTTAGGTCTCAAGGTCTCATAGTAGCTAAATCACTGTCTTGTCAGAAATCTCAAGTTATTAGGATGCATCTTTGATCGACACTGGACCATCTTCATGACATTGTCATATGTAAGCATAATATTCATGATCTTTGTAGGGTTAGTCTTGCATAAGACAAGACTGCATAGTAGGTGGATCACTTTCTCGTGGAAAGTTAGTTACGCAGGCAGCTTAGAAAAATAAGTCGAAGAGAATGAATGGAAAGAAGGTCAGTGGTTATGAAATAAGAAGTTATGAAAGAAGTAACGGGGACAATATATTTAAACTTAACAAGGGCGTGTGTGTGTGTGTGTGTGTGTGTGTGTGTGTGTGTGTGTGTGTGTGTGCATGTGTGTATGTATGTGTGAGAATTAACTATCTATTTCAGAGAAATTGGACAATTTAAAAAAAGAAACTCATTTTTATTTAAGTTTATCATGTTTAATATCTATTAAAAGTGTATAAAGAAGCATTCTGATGAATTTTGGGGGAGGGAAAAAAGAAACAACAAAATGAAGCAGCATGACCTTTTTTTTTTTTTTACATAGAATTTCTTAGCCTACATATTACAATATGTAAATAAAAACATTTTAAGAGAAATATGTATGGGAATAAATAATAATAATAATAATAATAATAATATTGTAAAAGGGAATGTTCTTACCACGAAAGATGTTGACTACTGCTTGAGGGCTGGTGGTGAATATGAGTTATGGGAAGATGAGGGACACTATTTTCTGTCTTACAATTCATCATCATCAATATCTGCTTGAGGAGTAAAGAACCTATCCAAAGTTATTTGATGTTTATGATGCATTGTGTCTTTGTGCAGCTCAGTGTAAGAGCTGAGCTCATTGTAAAATCCTCTTCTAATTTTTATTACATACATGTATCTATGTTCATATAAAGATGTGTGTGTGTATGTATGGATGTATACATGCATGCATGTATGTGTATGCATTTATGTATAATACACTGGCAATGCTTATAATCTCAAGTAATAAGTTATTAGTTTCAAGAATCTTAAGTGCTATTAATGAATTTATATGAAATCAAATATATCACCTGTTGATCATTTTCATAGACATGTATGTACTATTACCACTTTTGTTTAGTGACATTGTAGGTCAACAGATATTCTAGGTTACTTTTGTCATTTATCTCATTACTATTACTATACACGAAGTATTTACATGTATTTACATCATTATATTTTTTTTGTATTTCCTGCCAAGAATTTAGATACTTTAAAAATTACAAATTTCTAGTCGAGTAACTAGCTCTTGAGATTCTTTTACTTGTTTCAGTCAGTTGACTGTGGCCACGCTGGAGCACCACCTTTAGCCAAACAAATCAACCTCAGGACTTATTCTTTTGTAAGCCTAGTACTTATTCTATCAGTCTATTTTGCTGAACCACTAGGTTACGGGGGGGGGGGGCGTAAACACACCAACATCAGTTGTCAAGCGATGGTGAGGGGACAAACACAGACACACAAATACATGCATACATACATATATATCATCGTCATCATTATCATCATCATCATCATCATCATCGTTTAATGTCTGCTTTCCATGCTGGCATGGGTTGGACGGTTTGACTGAGGACTGGTGAGCCAGATGGCTGTACCAGGCTCCAATCTGATCTGGCAGAGTTTCTACAGCTGGATGCCCTTCCTAACGCCAACTACTCAGAGAGTGTAGTGGGTGCTTTTACGTGCCACCGGCACAAGGGCCAGTCAGGCGGTACTGGCAATGGCCACACTCAAGTGATGTTTTTTACGTGCCACCTGCACAGGAGCCATTCCAGCGGCACTGGCAGTGCCCTCACTCGAATGTTGTTTTCCACGTACCACTGGCACAAGTGCCAGTAAGCCGACTAAGGAGAATATGTTGCTGAAAATCAGACCATTTCTAGAGTTATTAAAATCTTGTAATAGAAGTTTGAATTTTATTGTGTATGTGGCTGTGTGGTTGAGAAGCTTGTTTCCCACCCATGTTTTCTTGGATTGTCCCATTGCATGACATCTTGGGCAAGTGTCTTCTAGTACAACCCCAGGTTGACCAAAACCTTCCAAATGAATTTGGTAGATGGAAACTGAAAGAAGCCAGTCATATATAAATGTGTGTGTGTGTGTGTGCACATGTACATGTTTTGCATTTAAAAAAATTTGCAGTAATTAGGATGAAAGGCAAACAAAGGGAGTGAAGTTCAAAAATAGAAAAACACAACTGAGTGGTTAAGTTGTAATTATGGTATCTCAAAGTTTGATCCTTCTTTGAAGCATCTTGGAGAAGTGTCTCTTACTATAGCCTCAGATTAACCCAAACCTTGTGACTTAAATTCGATAGATGGAAACTGTGGAAGTCCATTGAATGGCTTGTACATGAAATTCAAAGGTTCAGGTTTGTCACACTGTCTTGTTGATTCTGCTTAAGAATTACTTGAAGTGTACAAGTATTAGTGGAATACTCAACCACATACTTGCTAATTCAATGACTTTGCTCCTTCTTGAACCTGATGGAGATTCATTTACTTCACTTTCAATTGCTTTGAAAGTTACTTACGTTAAACCAATGATCTATCCTAATGAGCTGAAATGTTTGTCAAACAAGTTTTTGCCTATGTGTTAGTTTCAGCTTAGTTGTTAAGTGTTTCACAAATTACAATTGTTTCAGAACAGTGACAACACACAGTATATGTACTTATTATTGTCCTTTGTAAATACTGTCCACTTTTGTTTGCAAATAAAGCTCTTTTAATTGCTTTTTGTACAATTTTCACCACCTCTCTGGATGTCAAATCTGTTAGCACTTTTTTTTTCATTTGCTTCATTCTTTTAAGGACAGAAAGTTGAGCAATATGATGATATTCATTGCTGAATGTCTGTATTTAATATCTTCATCTATTTTGCATGCTTATTTACCATTTGATGTTGACAGTTCTCTCCATTCTTTCTTTTGCCCTTCACTACATCTCTCTTTCTTATACTTTCTCCCTCTTTCCTTCCATCCCTTGATATTTTTCCTCTCTCCTTTCATCTTCTCTTTCTCTTTTACATACTCTTTTCCCACTTTACAACTCTGTTTCTCCTTTCTACTCTTTCGCAGTCCCTTGAATACATTTTTCAGCTCATAGGTCATGCATTCATATTCACTGCAGACATTTCTTTGTAACTATAGAAAAGGTACTTAATTTTTCATATCTCACATCACTTAGGTATAACAAGTATCCTTGGTGTTCTGGTAATGTTATCTGTGATGTACTGCTGTCTTACTTGGTTTATGCAGTGCTTTTTATTGTCGAATGTATCTTAAGTTATCTGATTTCTATAATCTGAGCATATTTCTCTTGTATGGTTATAAACAATTGTTTTTTTCTGCTTACTTGAATGTTGGTGATGTGTTGTCTCCCTGGAGAGGATGGTGAATGACAAAATTGTTAGTGCATTGGACAAATTGTTTTGTGGTATTTAATAATGTCCCTTTACATTTTGAATTCAAATCTCCTCTTAAGTCAGCTTTCATAAAACAAAAACTGGTAGTGTATTGAGTTGATTATATCCCTTCCCCAAATTGTTCCATTTTACCAAAGTTAGAAACCATTAGATGTACATGAATTTGCATACCACTGTAAAAATATACAGTTTGTACTGTACTCCATGTAACATTAACTTTAATACATTGTCGATATTCTTTTCTTTCAAAACATTGATAATGAACTATTGAATAATTCATTGGTTTACAATTATTTCATAGGATCATGCTTTGCTTTATTTTGTATTTCATTTAAGAGTTGATAACTTACATACCAGTAATGCAATAAGAATTGATTAGTCTTAGAGAAGGTTCTTTTAGAGTACTTCAGTAAACAGCGATTCAGATGTTTATCTGATTGCAGAGGTGTAAAACTGTCATTCTAACACCACAACAACGTGAGCAAATCAACAAGGAATTTTCTTTGTACTCAACCTGTCATTGTTCTTGTCAATTCACCCTCAACCAGCAACTGTTAAACAAAAAAGTGTTCACCTCAAATTTTAAACTCTGTATCAGGCAAGTGTTTATTCTTGATAATGACAGGTTGGTTATAGCTAAGATGCAAACATTTTCTGCTCTCTGCTCAAACAGTTGTAACAGCACTCTCATCAATAATAACAGCATCAACATTTTACTATTACTAAAGAGCTGACATAATTTTTAGAAATGACTTGTAGAATAACTGTATCATACGAAGTGAATCAGCAATTTGATAATACTTTCCCGTTTATCAGTTTTACAAATCATCATCATTATCGTTAATGTTTGTATATGTTCATTTTGACCATGACAGTCTGGGTAGGATAGTTTTTGAAAATAGGAGGAATTTATTTTTGTAGCTGGATGCTGTCCCTGCAATCAACCTAAAGTAGGAATACAGTATGTTCTCAGCCAGGCACACTGAGGCAAAAATAAAATGCTCTGTCCAGGGTAAATCACAGCAACTGTAGTAAAGTTTGAAGTCCTGACTATGTGACAAGGTTGCCCAGCTCTTGAATTCATAGCTGTTGTGTCTGACAACATTCAGTTAATCTTTGCCTTTAGTACTAAACCTTTGCAGGCACTAAACCTTTACCTGAGGTGTTGTGTATTAACATATCCTTCTCTAATAACAAAAAACATCACCATTTAGTGTTCATATTCAATGCTGGCATCGATTGGACAACAGTGATTAGACATTCATGTTTGAATCAACTAGAATTTATTGAGAATGAATGGATACATTATTAATTACCTTTCTTGTTATACTGATTACTATTTGAATTCTTGAAAAATGAAAGCAACTGTTTATTGCTGGCATGGGTTGGACGGTTTGACTGAGGACTGGCGAGCCAGATGGCTGCACCAGGCTCCAATCTGATCTAGCAGAGTTTCTACCATTGGATACCCTTCCTAACGCCAACCACTCTGAGAGTGTAGTGGGTGCTTTTATGTGCCACAGGCACGAGGGCCAGCCAGGTGGTACTGGCGATGGCCACACTCAAATGGTGTTTTTTATGTACCACCTGCACAGGAGCCAGTCCAGCAGCACTGGCAACGACCTCGCTCGAATATTGTTTTTCACAAGTGCCAGTAAGGCGATGCTGGTAATGTTCACGCTCAATGGTCCTTTTTATGTGCTACCGGGAGCCAGTCAGTGGCCCTGGCATTGTGTTTATAATATTTTGGTTTCAGTCTTTGACCTGTTCATAAGTTGTGTGTTGCTTACTTGTAACTGGATTAAAAACAATTAGTTGAAATTATCTTAATTATTGCTAAATCAGCCTTACAAAGTCTCAGAAGTACAGATACTATAGCGAATGTATTTTTGTGATCAAACCTTGGAGAAACAGGTTAGCAAATGCTTTTAAATTGCCACTCCTGATTGACTGACAGTACATACACAGCATCTAGTGGGCATTAGGATTATAGCTGTCGAAAAGAGAACTCTGCCTATATGTTATGCACATGAGGAAATGTGTGTGTGTGTATATAAATAAATTCATGAGACTGCATAATATCACCTACGTGTTTGTTTTGTAGCAGAATCAAATTCTGTTTAAGCAGTCAAATTTGTTTTCATGTCTGATATCATAAACATATGTTTGTTTAAAAAGCTGATATTCATAGTGACTTGACCAACTCACCCTTCATACTCAATCATTTGTCTGTGTGTTAGTGTATTACTGTGAATTCAAGCTTAGAGTAAGGTTTGGTAGATAAGTTGCATAAGATTATTCTCTTCCACCCCCCCCCCCCCTTTTGTTTTTAAACTATGACTTATGTATGAGCATATATGGTATTGCTTTTGTATTTGCTGGGTCTGGATGAAGACAATGGCTTTCAGTGGAAGTTTCACATAGACTCTCCTGTATCAGTGAGAATGATGCAATTAATGTTCCTCTTGAACTTTTCTAAGTCAACTCCTACTGGAAGATATGAGCTGGGAGAAAATTCCAGAGAGCTGACATTCCAGTAAAGAAAGACTAGGTATAGTGATTATTGCTGGGAATAGGGAGTTGGATTACCACAAGGGTGATGAGAGGAAGACAGACAAGTAAAACTAGAATACTTGAGTGGAGGTGGTATCAGCCCAGCCAACTTCAAGGAGCAACAGACCATTATAATAGTGATAGAGAAAGCTGAGATAAGAGACAGCATGACTGTTTATAAAATGAAATATAATTGAATATCTATGAGTAGAATACAAAATAGTCTGGTCACATGATTAAGTTGATGTCATTAGTCAAGAAATTTTTTCAGTTTCAGCTTTAAATATAGTGACAATCTGACTCTTAGAGCCCTCTGAATAATTTGAAGTAAAGAGGAGAAAAAAATAGAAAATAAAAAGTAATTTATAAAAACTAGTAGACAAAATTTCAACTTTGGGAATTCAATGAACAGAAAGAAGATTTTATCACAAATCCTAGTTGATGTGGAACAAACAAAAATGAAGATAACTATGTCAAAATGGTATAAGAGACTGTTTTAGTTAGCATTAACAAGCAAAGGAGAAAAGCAGCTGCAAATATACCGCAATCCTCATACTTGCAACATCTGCAGGCTTCTTTGTAAATCATTCGTGGGTCTCAGATGTCATAGTTAACATAAGCATTATGACTGACAAAGAAGGTGTTGGTTGTTGGATCCTCATACGTTGAAACTGACAGAAGGGTTCATCATATGTGTGTGTGTGTGTGTGTGTGTGTGAACGCATGCTACAGATTGTTTGTATAGCTTTTACTTGTTTCAGTCATATGACTGTGGCCATGCTGGAGCACCACCTTGAAGAATTTTAGACTTTAGACAATCAAACTGACCTCGGTACTTATTTTTAAAGCCTGGTACTTATTCTGTTGGTTCCCTTTTGGCAGACTGCTAAGTTATGTGGATGTGAACACATTAACACTGGTTGTCAAGCAGTGGTGGGGTACAAACATAAAGACCCCCCCCACACACACATGCGTGTACACACATGCGTGTACACACACACACAATGGGTTTCTTTAAGTGTCCAGCTACCAGATTCACTCTCAAGACTTTGGTTGGCCAAAGTTCCATGCAGTGGAACTGAACCTAGAACCATGTGGTTGGGAGGCAAACTTCTCACCACACAGCCATACCTTCTTAATTCTTTTTCATAAAAAAGTTTTTTTCCTTCATTTGATAATTTTGATTTGGTATTTTTAGTATATATAACCCGTCTGTGGCCATTAGTTTGATTCTTATTAGCTGGTGATGATGATCATTTAGTTTTGTGAAGGTGAAAGGTGGTTATAAAGGATTAAATGAATCCTGATGTAGTAATAATAGTTATTTTATTTAGTGACTGTTGTCACTAAAATGAATAAGTACTAGTCTATACTTATGCTTAAGTATACATTATAATGCTATCTCTATATACTTAACTTCCTCATTATAGAGATTTTCTCAGAATTGATAAGACATTTTTCTTGCTCTAACATTTTTCTGTCTTTAACACTCCATTTGTAAATTGGTAAATGGGCCATTTTCAGAAACTTTTACAAATTGTAGTGCTGCACTATTTGTTCTAGGAGGCGCAATGGCCCAGTGGTTAGGGCAGTGGACTTGCGGTCATAGGATCGCGGTTTCGATTCCCAGACCGGGCGTTGTGGGTGTTTATTGAGTGAAAACACCTAAAGCTCCACGAGGCTCTGGCAGGGGATGGTGGTGAACCCTGCTGTACTCTTCCACCACAACTTTCTCTCACTCTTACTTCCTGTTTCTGTTGTGCCTATAATTCAAAGGGCCAGCCTTGTCACACTCTGTGTCACTGAATATCCCTGAGAACTACGTTAAGGGTACACGTGTCTGTGGAGTGCCCAGCCACTTGCACGTTAATTTCACAAGCAGGCTGTTCCGTTGATCGGATCAACTGGAACCCTCGATGTCGTAAGTGATGGATTGCCAACAACAAAAATTTGTTCTAAGAAGCCATCAGGGAAACAAAAATTCTTTTGCTTTTCTTTAAAGAGTTTTTGTTTATCCCCTGATTTAGCAGACCTATGATCAAAGGCATTCAACTCTATCTTTGTATGCAGGATTTCATTAGCCAAAGTGTCCTTTGTTTATTTCAGATGATATAGTGCAATTTGAGGAGATTTAGCTACTATCTCTAGCAGTTTCAATGGTCATGTAGAAACTTACTTGTTCGTTTCTCCTTAAAGAGTTGTGTTCATATCCTAATGAACAGTTTTTTGTTTTTAAGAGAGAATGACTTGAATAGTAGGCCAATGAATAAGGTTTCCTATGATGTTGTTGTTGTTGGTGCTGGATATAAATAGTGAGGGTGAGGGAAGAATGGATGGGTTGTTCAATAGAAAGAAGAGGAAGTGGAATTTTGATTGGTTTTAATTAGTGTTTGAGGTATAAAATTTGGCAGAAAACACTTAGAGCTAATTTTTCGCATAATATGCATGTTTATTGAATCATTGAAATTGATTTACAAATTTATTGAGTTCTAGTTGGACCTACTTCTATTTTGCTGACATCTGTTGTTGTTGGGGATACAATAATATCTGGTGGAGTAGGTTGTCATTGTTAAAATTTAAAAAAAGAAAGAAAAAGGTCATCTCTAAGTAATCTCAAGTGTGTATTTATTTATATCATTAATCTAAGAAGATTCATCAGCAATAATATTTAAGGAGTGAGGATTACTATTTGGAGTGGTTTATAAACCATTTTGCTTTCAGGCAATAGGAGTATTGTAGCATATTCTGGTTAATTGTTTTATTAAAGATCATCAGAGCTGGTTTCTATGGGAATAATTCCTCCTGCTAAAGATCACCAGAGCTGGTTTCTATGGGAACAGTTCCTCCTGCTAAAGATCACCAGAGCTAGTTTCTATGGGAACAATTTCTCCTGTTTTGTTACATGTCATTGTAGTGTTTCTCTGTTTGAAATAAAGTTCTAGTATTGACTACTTCCTTTTATATATGTTTGTCTTCTAAAGCAAATTGGCTAAGTGAAGATTGCATTGAATTACCAGCTCATAAGTCTTTACTTCAAATTCACTGGAACTATCCAGTGTGTATTTAAACCGTACACTCTTCAAATCTCCTCGCCTTTGGTGGATTTTTTTTGTATTTTGTCTAGTCAAGAGGAAGGGGTGTGCCCACGATTTCTGTGGATCCTCTAAGATGAATGAGATTGATGTTGTTAACATTCTGCATAACTGTTTTAAGTTGATATCTGCAGGAAAAGCTTGTGCAGGATGGGAATTTCAGAGGACTTATTGACTTTCTGAAAATGAAGGATTGGGTGTAGGAGATAGAGTAGTGTGCACAGTATATGATAAAAGGAGGAGAGACAAGTGAGTATTTGAGTGGAGGTGGCAGAAGCTGTTGTTACTATAGCAAAACAGGAAGAAGAATCAGTACATCTGTAGACATGGAATTTGAGTCTATTTGTAAGTGATATCATACCAGTCAGTTGAGTGGCCTTTCTTTAGACACAGCAAAGGATACCTATTTGTGTATAACTGTAGTACTTTCCCAGATATGAAAAAAGTGCTGGATTGTGTGTTTTACCTGAACTTTGTAGAAGGCTAGTAGCTGTTGGGGGTAGAAGTATTTTCTGACTCTGAAAAGTAAGGCCAATCTTTCGGATGCAGTCTTCAAGTTGAGGGTATTCATTCACCAGGTGAGATATTCAGTGATAGGAAGACCTATTATTTTAAACTGTTGTTGAGAGCGCTAATTGCATACTGTTTATGCTTAAAGGAGTTTGAAGTTCAATTATGCTTTCTTAATATGTGCATTAGGGGATGTTTTTTTAGGCCTTTTCATAATGTCAGTGCTGTGAGGTGTCTAGGTTACATGGATGACGCTTAGGTATAAAAAGTTAAGAGGAATGAAAGATAAGTATGAGAATGGAAATTGTTGGAGCTGAAGGCAAGTAGGTTGGAAGAAGGGTAAAAATAAAATCTGAACTCCTTGGACACTCTCAAGTTGATAGTGAGTGTTAGAATGAGCTTCATCAGCACATACCAGAAAAGTGTGATCTGACAGGAAGCTACTGAATAGAGATAAAAGACTAACAAAATCCATTGACCAGCAGTTTTTCTGGAAGATTCGTATACCAGACACAGTTGAAAAGTTTACTGATGTTAAAGGTAACAACATTACTTTCACCAAATTTTTTCTGGTGAATGTAAGTGATTAGCTTAAAGATTTTGTTGATTCTCCATCATCTTTGACATATTGAAAGTGAATATAATAGGATGGTAGTTGGCAAGGTCATAGAGGTTGCCTTTCTTTAGAATGGGACACACTATAGAGCACTTTAAAAAGTTTGAATGTATCTAGAGAGAGAGAGAGAGGGAGAGATTAAAGAGTTTAGTGAGGACAGGGATAATAGGAGAGACCATGCTACTCTGTTGAGGAAGCAACTGGAAAAACCTAGCATTTAGCTTATGGATATGTTTGCTGGAGTAGAAATGGGTAATTCTGGAGATTCATCTGGTTTGGAATGTGGAGTTGGATGCAAATTAAGCAGCAAATATGGGGGTTTTCTTCATGGGAATAACTGCTCACTGAACCATAATAGTTGAGAAGTAAAGGAAAGGAGGATTCTGAAAAGTTAATACAGATAACTTTGGCAGGGGACCAAAAGGATCAGCTATAGTTTTGGCAGCTGGAGAGCTTGGAAAACTTTATAATGCACAGTGGTAATCTTTGCAGTTTGGATGATTGTTTTGCATGAATTGCAGTGCCATCCTGTTTGTAGGAGTGAGTGATTTTCTCCAAGAAGTATAGGACATGACTTTCGTTTGAATGGTTACAACATTGTTATAAGGGCTATGAGTATGAAATATTGAGGACGTTCCTAAAAAGATGCTTTTATTTCCCATCTAGCTATTTCTGATGGGTCAGTGGTGAAGCACATGTGCTGCCAGTGATAGTTAGCACAGGACTGGTGGATCAGGAACGGTCAACTCACTGGAAGTGCCAAAGGGTCTGGAAGGTGGCAAGTGGCATTGTAGTATACAGATGTGTAACAGGTAGGCATGAAGGCAGTGGTCAGATGGCCCAGTAAGTGCAGAGACAGTTATGGTTTGGAAGAAGTGGAGTTTAATGATGAGAAACAGATGAAAAATGTTTGGAGTGATTGCGTGCAGAAGATGAAGTTAGTTAATATAGTGTGCTTCTATTCTGGTGGCATTAGTGTGAGATTGGAGAACAGTCATGGGCATTGAAGTCACTGAGGATGATGACTTCAGGGAGGGCTGTGAAGTGGAAGTCCTTTATATTAGAAGAATTATAGTCAAAAAGTTATGGTGATTGGAAGTTTGGATTGCAGTACAGGAAACAGATGTACTTGAAAGTGTGGTGGAGGGGACTTTGAGTCAGAGTAGCTGGAAATCTTTCTTGCTGATATTCAGGTGAATGGTGAAAAGAGAGGAATCTACATATGTACAGACACTGTCCTTCAGGGTTAAATGCTACTTTTTCAGAGTGTGTGTATATACCACGTTATCTACAAATATTAACGGCATTAGACTTGCATTCTCTTCAGTGGAGATTTATCAATCATCTACTTAATGCTGTAAAATTGTTTTAAGAACTAACCTATGAAAGTTCCTTGGCAAGATTATCAGAAACATTTACATTTTTGTGTTGGGTCACATAGAAAAAGCTTTACAGACTTTAGATTAGTATTAATTGGCCTTGCTATAGGTTTTCCATCCTGTACTAGGATGAAAATGTGGGTGTTGGTACAGTAAATGGTGATAACAATGTTTGTAAAGTATTAGAAAATAAATCCTTTTGCTATCTTTGAATTATCTTGCATAAAGATAATTTACATCTTTGTTCATTTTTGTATCTTCTTCAAATTTTGTGTTCACATTTCTGTAAATTTTCTATCTATATTTTTTTCTCCTTTTGAATTTATCATTTTACTTTCTACTTCAACCTAGGATTTGACTTGTAGTCTTGACTTTAGACCTATTACTTGTTTGGCCATGTCTCATAATGACATTTGTTATTCTATTCCTGTAGTTTATGTCTAGAGAGTCACACTGAGTTAGATTGTGATCCCTGCTTGTTGAAGGAATTATAAACATCTCTACTTGGACCCTTAGTGACATTACTTAAAGAAGGTTGGAGATAGACCAACCAAAACATGTATAACCTAATGATTGGATAGATTTTCTATCCCAATGTTGACTTAAATATAAAACCTTGGAATTTTGAATCCATGTCCTAGCTTTGATCATTGGTTTTAAGTAATAACTTGCATATAACAACCCATCTTATGATAACTCATTAACCACAAGCATCCATCACTAGGTAATATCTGATTTTAATCCAAGGTTTGTCATCATAAAGGCAACCAACATGTCTAAAAAGTACATTTGAGTTCTGATCACTTGTTTTTCATTTTCTTTGCAAATAAGCAGTATTAGTGTTTCTTAACTGTCATTCTCAAGAAAATAAATTATATTGCTTCTCACCTAGAAAATAAGTTCTATGTCTTTAAACTATTTTTCTACTTTAGATTAAAGGACGTTATGTTCTTTTAATTCTGTTTTATTATAGTCTAGAAAATAAACATTGTTTATTACTTTCAAGTAGTTTCAGCTGTCACTGTCAAACCTTCTACTGGACCTAAATACAAACTGTCTTGGCCCTAGCTCTGACTGGTTGAATAACAGGCTAGTTACCACCATACCTTACAAGTAATAGCTGTTAGTATGTTTGAAAAAAGCTTTTAGCTCTTGTTCAAAAATTTGCTTGATAATTCATGTAAATCTTTCAGTTTGCAAAACAAATGATGAGAGAATGTATATACAAAGTGAGTTTCATAACCCTCTGTGTTGTAAGGATTCCTAGTGTGACAAATGGAGTACATTCCTTCTCAAAAAGCCACTGCAAATTTAATACTTGTTAATTATACAATTATGCTGATATACAAACTGGATTGTTGGTGATTCAAGATATCTTGGCCATGGACTCACTGCTGTGCCAATCACAACAGCCTTTGACTCTTGACAAACTGGCTGACATACAAAATGACCTAGTTGTTTAGTTCTACATCACTACATCAACCTGATTGAGTAGACATCTTATCAAAAGTGTTCCAGTTATGACTACCTCCACTCTTTTTCTCTTTGGGTCATTGCATATTTAGGACTATATCATCCAATGTGACTTTTTAAAATGAGAGGGTATAATTTGAAAGAAATCTAACTGCTATTTTGAGCAGATCATATGACCATCCAAGGATCTTTATTGGCTTCGCTGATAGTAGTGGCACACCTGTAGAAAACATTGCAATAAATAGCACAACAAATTAACAATTTATTGTTGATGCTATTTCACTCAGTGAAATTTGCTTAAGAGATTCTTCAGTTTCTATTTGTTAAGCACTTTGTGTGTGTATGTATGTATGTGTGTGTGTGTGTGTGTGTGTGTGTGTGTGTGTGTGTGTGTGTGTGTGTGTGTGTGTGTATTCCTCTCAGACAAAATCAAGCCTATAGCCTGTGTATTTTCTAGCTCTTTTTTTTGTTTTTAATTCTTAATCAAGTTAAAGAATGTTTGTTTGTGTGAAGACTATGGTTTCAATGATGATATTTCAAACAACTGATGCTGGCAGAGATAATACTGTTGTAGGGTGCATATAAAAGTGCAGTTGGGATAGAACTAGGGCTAGATTTAATGTTAAAAGATGGTGAAACTATTTGGTTTGTTTACAACATTTTAAATTCAGATATTTTCTCCCCTCTCTATCTTATAATCTCTAATTCTTTCTCCCTTGACTACCATCATATTCTGAAGTTTCCCATTTCAATTCATGTGGCTATTTTCTTTATTCCTTACTTGTTACCTTTATTTTTTCCTTTGTTTCTTTTCTGTTTTCTTTCTCTTTTTTCTCTTGCTTTTTTTTGTTCATTAATTCCTTTCACAAGTGTTACTAGTTATATCAAATGATATATTTATTACAAGAAATGGTGTGTATGAGTGTGTATGTGTTGTGTGCTTATAAATGAGAAAAATACTCAATAAAGAAGTTCAGTGCAGATGTTTATGCATCCTAGTGCTGCAGTTACTCCCTGCTTACACACAGCTTCATAAATATTACTGTTGACATAAATTACATAAAGAACAGTGATATCCACAAAACACTGAATAGTAACGGAATAACCTCACACTATACTGTGCGTGTATGTATATATATATATATATATATATATATATATATATATGTATATATATATATATGTATATATGTATATATATATATATGTATATATGTATATATATATATATGTATATATATATATATATATATATATGTATATATATATATATGTATATATATATATATATGTATGTATGTATGTATGTATGTATATATATATATATATATATATATATATATATATATATATATATACCACCTGACTGGCCTTGTAGGGTTTTCGAGCGAGATCGTTGCCAGTGCCCCTGGACTGGCTCTTGTGCGGGTGGCACATAAAAGACACCATTTCGAGCGTGGCCGTTTTCGTGCGGGTGACACGTAAAAGCACCCACTCACTCTCTGAGTGGTTGGCGTTAGGAAGGGCATCCAGCTGTAGAAACTCTGCCAAATTAGATTGGAGCCTGGTGTTGCCATCCGGTTTCACCAGTCCTCAGTCAAATCGTCCAACCCATGCTAGCATGGAAGGCGGACGTTAAACGACGATGATGATGATATATATATATATATATATATATATATATATATATGTATACTTCTTTATTTTCCATCTCTTTTGATGCAGTTACCTAGTCCCACTGTGTGGTATCTTGGGCAAATCTCTTCTGCTATATCCCTGGGTTAACTAAAGCCTTTAAGTGGATTTGGTTGACAGAAATCAAAGGAAGCTTGTTGTGTATGTTTGTGTCTTAACATCATATAATAGTTACAAATGAGTGTCACTGTCATACAAGCAGTGTCATTCACTTCCAGTATCCTACAAGAATATATCTAGTCATAGGGAAGTGTTACCTTGCTTGGAAAAAGATGAGGGGTTGGCAACAAGAAAGGCATCTGGCTGTAGAAAATCTGTCTCGATAAACTCTGTCTGACCCATGCAAGCATGGAAAATGGATGTTAAAATGGAGATGGTGATAAGGTAACTGGTGTAAAATTTAACCCTGCTGTCAACATTTACTTAGCAGAGGGTTGGACCCTACTCTTACCAAATGGACAATACATATGTATGTATGCACACATATGTACCTGTATACATTGATATACTTATATTCAGTTATTTGCATGCACACTTTATACATGTAGCCAATTGCAACATAATATAACAATGTCACATACACACAGACTGTAAGAATGGAATTTTTAGTTACGTTCAACAAGCTGCTTTTGCCTGCCAATGCAGGGTAGTTGTCTGTTAAACTTTGTTAGAAATAGATCAAAACAAAATAACTTCTCTATTTTTGGAGCAATGATAGCTGAGACAGTTATAGTTGGGGTAGTTGACAATAATTGATTTATTTTTAAGTTATAAACTTTCGTTCATTGTAGAGAGGACATAGATCAGAATTAGGTAAATGAAAGATCAGAATTAGGTAAATGAAAGATCAGAATTAGGTAAATGAAAGATCAGAATTAGGTAAATGAAAGATCAGAATTCGGTAAATGAAAGATCAGAATTCGGTAAATGAAAGATCAGAATTCGGTAAATGAAAGATCAGAATTCGGTAAATGAAAGATCAGAATTAGGTAAATGAAACCAGGGATACGGTTTGTAACTTTATTTACTTTTGTTATTTGTCGGTTTAAAAAGTAAGATGGAGCTTAACACTTTCTGACAAAATGTGCAAAGGAAACCCAACCATCGATAGTCAAGTTGCAATGAATGGAAAGTTGATCTCCAACAATACTGCTGTAGGGATGCATACTTCAGAACTTGGTAAGACATAACTTATCCTGATCATTCTACTGCATGCTTGGTATATCACCAGGCATTTTGGCCTGCTTTCCTCTGGTTCAGGAAGTCAGAGATGAGAAATTGAAGCTGGTCCTCTAGTGCTGCCCTCCCTCACTATAATTCAAGTTTAGCTCATGTCAAGACTTCTTGGAACTACATGTTATGTTTAGAAACAATAAGTATTATGATAATCCTTCTTGGACTTCTTTTATTAGGTGAAAAAAGTAAAATTCAAACCAGTGAGATTTGAATTCAGATTTTGAAGAAATGATATAGTAAATACTGCAAAACATTTCACCTGCTGTTCTGTGTTAGTAATTCTTACATAGACATAGACGTGTTGGTGGCACGTAAAAAGCACCCTCCAAACGTGACTGATGCTGGTACCCCACTGACTGGCTCTTGTGCCAGTGGCATGTAAAAAGCACTACCCGAATGTGATTGATGCCAGGCCTGCCTGACTGGCTTCTGTGCTGGTGGCTCATAAAAAGCACCCACTACACTCTCAGAGTGGTTGGTGTTAGGAAGGGCATCCAACTGTAGAAACATTTCCAGATCAGACTGGAGCCTGGTGCAGCTGCTGGCTCTCCAGACCTCGGTCAAACCATTCAACCTATGCCAACATGGAAAACAGATATTAAACGATGATGATGATGTTATGTTTCTTGAAATTTTATAGAAGAAAAGGACACATATGAGGGTGAGCTAAAAGGTTCATAGGCTGACCAAGATACTCTCATGGAATGTGACCAAATGAGGTTCATTTTTCAACATAGTTTCCCCTGTTGTCCACACACTTCTTCCATCAGTGTTGCAGTGCTTGGATCCCATTGGTGAATAAACTTTCATCCTGTTGCTAAAAAGAAGTTATCAATAGAAGATATGATTTATCATCACTGTGACACTGATTCCCAGTCAATGTTTTTTCATGTTGGGGAAAAGATGAAAATTAGATGGGATCAAATCAAGAGAATGAGGGTGATTAACCCTTTCAAAGCCACTGTCACACACAGAGTAACCATTAGAATCAAAGACTTGTGTGCTGGAGCCTATGAATTTAATGAGTTGGCCTGCTTAAGGGAAGCACTTCCTATTCGATTTTTTGACAATAAGTTATTCATAAACCAATAAACTATAGGTTACTTTTAAACTGTTTTAGTTTTTTTATTTATTATAATAATTCTTTCTACTCTAGGCCCAAGGCCTGAAAATTTGTGAATAGTTGATTACATTGATTCCAGTGTCCAACTGGTATTTATTTCACCAAGGATGAAAGGAATTGGCACCAGTGGAATTTGAACAGAGAGCATAAAACCAGAAGCATTTTGTCCAGTGTGTTAATGTTTCTTGGGTTGTTGTTGTTGTTGTTTCACCCAACCACTTGATATAGAATGATTGTAGTGTTGTGCAATGCTTGATATAGAATGATTGTAGTGTTGTGCAATTCTAATGTTGGCATACCTATAACAAAACTAGTTAGATATAATGTAACAAGTTGTTATTAAGTAAGCTCAAAGTCCTGCCATGTCTTTGTTTTTTTGCTTTCAGTCTGGTGGACAGTCAGATTTCATTTTATTTTATTTTTGTTTATTAGTCGTCTCAAGAATTTATTGCAGAAATTCACATTCTATTTATACTTTGCCATTTTAGGAATTTGCTTTTATTCTTTGTGTTTGTTTCTTGAATAAAATCTTACACACTATTTGTGATATATGCAGAACAAACACACACGCACGAAAGAGTACTCTGTACATGCCATAGTTTATTCATATATTGGACCTGATATTCAATCAGTCACACTACTCTGAGCTTGTTGGTCTATTAAACAGTATTCAAATTTTAACTGCTTTACTGGACCGAAATGCTTTTTCCTGGCTGTAATTTCATTGGCCCATATATTGGTTAGTTTTATAGCAGTTTGATGTTGAGTGGGAAATTCTTTTTGCTGTAGTCTAAAAGAGTGAATGTGTCTATTATACTTTTTTTTGTTTGCTTTGAAACCACTGGTTGTGATTACATTTAATTTTTCAAACATCTTTAATACCCTTGTCGAACATATTAGTACTAAAAGCATTCACTTCCATTCCCATAAATAAAACAATCTGTTTTTGATGCTTCTTTGACAGTTGTAATTTATTTATATCTAATTGACTATCAAACAATGAACAACAAACACTTTGTTACTGATGAGAATAACTAATAGGTATTTGTCAACTGCTCCCTTTTTGTAACATTTACCACACATTAACTTATCGTGACTAAAATCTATTGTTTTCCAAACATACATACTGTACCATTTTCTATACTACTTTGATATGTGTCACTGTTTCTACAGGACATTTGCTCACTGATACGTTTTACTTCCTGTTACTATTAATTCAGGACTTGTGTGCATGCACACACACACACACGCACACAACCACTTTGAAGGCTTGAGTTAAACAAATTGACGCCAGTACTTATTTTGTTTCAAGTTTGGTACTTATTCTATTGGCCTCTTTTATCAAACTGCTAAGTTATAGGGACTTCTTTCTGTTTCTGTCTATGAAATCCACTTACAAGGCTTTGGTAAGCTTTGGGCTATAGTAGAAGACACTTGCCCAAGGTGCTACACAGTGGGACTGAACCCAACCATATAGCCATGCTTCTGTATATAATTTTTTGTTTTTAAAACATTTTTGCCATTTCTGTGGGTTAGGCAGTTCTTTAAATTCAGTTGGTGCATACATTATTGGAACATGTATTTTACAGTTGGATTTCTGGATGTTTACTATTCCTCTGTGACTTAGAAGAGGCCCCTATTTTAGATCAGTATATACTATACACTCAGCAGAGTAATGTTGTTTAACTCCTGGCTAGCTTTCATTGAGAGAGCCTATGTATATGTGTGATAAGGTTCAGGTGTTGCTGTGTGGTAAGAAGCTTGCTTCCCAACCACATGGTTCTGGGTTCAGTCCCACTGCATGATATTTTCGGCAAGTGTCTATTACTATAGCCTTGGGCTGATCCAAGCCTTGTGAGTGGATTTGATAGACAGAATCTGAAAAGAAACCTGTCGTGCATATATGTATATATCTATGTGTGTGTGTCTTTGTGTCTGTGTTTATTCCTCCACCACTGCTTGACAACTGGTGTTGGAGTGTTTACTTCCCTGTAACTTAACAGTTTGATAAAAGAGACCTATAGAATAAATATTACGCTTTTAAAAATAAAAGTCTTGGGGCCCGATTCATTTGACTAAAACACGTCAAGGTGGTGCCCCAGCATGGCTGCAGTCAAATGACTGAAACAAATAAAAAGATTAAAAAAAAAAAGTTGTTTGTCAAATATAGAGAAACAGTAACTGTGATACTGTAACAGAGTCTACTTTACTTGCTCCTGCTGTGGTCACTACCGGAATCTACTAAAGCACATTGGACAGTAGTGGGAGCACAAGCATTCTTGGATTTCCACAGTGAAGTCTTGTTACTAGCAGTTGTTGAATTGTGATAGTGCACTGGTGAAGTTATATGAGAGGGGTGGGTAGAACAGGCTTCAACATGGCTACTCACATCTAGTAGGGTAAAGAGTGGGAGAGAGAAATAGAAAATTATCAGGAGCTGCAAGACATAGATAATGGCAGTGATGTGCCCAAGTGGCTTCACAAAACACACTTGGTTTAAGTTATCTATAATGATAAAGAACTAATTTAGGCATGTTTTCTGTCTAGTCAGTTAGTGGTTTTGTTTTTAAAGAGGTTTCTCAAGTTAAATACCTTCAATAACTCACTGCCACAATAAAAAAACAAACAAACAATGATTTTATATATAAGGAGAAGAAAAACTAATATTAAATAGTAACAATAGTAATTACATTTAAAGAAAAAGCGTATTACATAGCCATTGCATGTATCCGTTTGAGTTCTTGTATGGATGGTCTGTTTAGCAGAATTCTGGTGTGGCTAATAATTTTCTCAGTTTATAAAGAATGAACCAAAAATCACACACTTACTTATACAACAAGATGAATAGAGCAAAGATTACAATGACTCCATGAAACAGGATGCTATTCTATGCTATGCTACTAGAAACAAATCTCATGATATCCACTGAAATATCTTCTGTAAAGTTTCCCATCTATTCTTTACATGATGAATCTAAACAGGTTCTTATCTATTGCTAGATTCCAGAATCAGCTGCAGCGATACAATAAATAACAGTAGCTATTAGCTGCTTGCTATCTTTCCTGTTGGAATTTCTTTTGTCTAACTTACAATATACTGTGAAAAAACGAAAATCTTGTTTCATCTGTTATAAATATTACTCTGAGAGTAGTCTCTACTCTATGCAATTGCTAGCTTGTTAGTAATAACAATGAAATCTCCATCAGATCACATCCTGCCATCTTAAAATTAAAGAAAGGAGATACTGGATAATATAACTCTAAGTTCAACATCCACTATATCTGCACAAAGAGTAGAGTGATCATGGCTGAAACATCTGCTTAATCAGTGTTGATCAGGATCTAAACAGCAGCATTACTCACTTCAGTGTTGTGCAAAAATAATTATTTTTAAAATGTAGAGTAGTCCAAAAGTCTGGTCAATCCAATATTACAATGTAATAAAGATACATAACTAAGTTTTAATTAAAAATAAAGGCAATATTCTATGGAAGACTTTGTAGGCTGGGTGTTTTGTAAACCTATTAATTGCAGTTCCTACTGGAAACATTAAACAGATGAGCAATAAATCTCCCTTGATAGGTTGTTAATTTATCACTGTCAAGTTTCCTAGAAAGATATTTTCACCTACTTTGATATAACTAAACCACATAAGATGAGCGTGGCCGTTGCCAGTACCACCTGACTGGCCTTCGTGTGGGTGACACGTAAAAGCACCCACTACACTCTCTGAGTGGTTGGCGTTAGGAAGGGCATCCAGCTGTAGAAACTCTGCCAAATCAGATTGGAGCCTGGTGTAGCCATCTGGTTTCACCAGTCCTCAGTCAAATCGTCCAACCCATGCTAGCATGGAAAGCGGACGTTAAATGACGACGACGACGACGACATAAAATTTAGTTTCTCTAGGGACCAAATTAACCCCCAGCAGCAGTGGAAAAGTAATTTGATCATGAGAGGATCATATTCACCTGACCATTTTGAATGTCACTTGTATAAATATTACCATGCCACCCTCTTTCATCTTGTTTCAGCCATTGGATTGGGCCATGCTGGAGCATCACCTCGAGGGGTACCCTATCAGCCGCTTTTGCTGAACTTCTAAGTTGCAGGGATGTAAACAAAGCAATACCAGGTGATGGTGGTGGAAATGTGTACGTGTACACATTGTATTTAAACACACACACACACACACACATGACAAGCTCCTTTCATTTTCCATCTGCCAAATTCAATCACAAGGCCTTGGTCAACTATAGAAGACACTTGCCCAAGATGCCATATTGTGCGACTGAATCCAGAACCATGTGGTTGGGGAGCAAACTTCTTACCTCACAGCTATGCCTGTGCCTTATAATTTCATATAATTACAAGATGTTATAAATGTTGAGTTAACTTTTATAAATGCTGCTTTATTTAGGCTTAGATAACTTACAACTTACCAGGTGTTTTCTGCAAATCTGTTGCTTTTTCCAACCTGTACTATTCCTTGTGAATATTTATAAAAATACTCACTAGTTAATTTCCCATTGTATTTAAGCAATGCTTTGCAGCTGATATTTAAAATTTTTTTCTTTTCATATTTTAAAATTCAGTTTGTGTAGAATTAGCTGCTGATATTTACTATTGAACATGCTGTTAGCATGCCTACTGAAATGATTATTGTAATTCTATTTTCTGCCTACAAACAATGATATTTAATTGTCCTTAATATATAATTGGTGCAAAGTAGTGAGCTAGCATAATCATTAGCACACTGGCAAAATACTTAGTGGCATTCCATCCATCTTTACATTCTGATTTCAAATTTCGCTGAAGTCGACTTTGCCTTTCATCCTTCTGGGGTTGATAAAATAAGTACCAATTGAGGACTGGGGTTGATGTAATCTGAACTTTCTGGCCTTGTGTCAAAAGTTGAAACCAATATATAATTGGTGCAGACGTCGTTACTCCATTTATTTTGAGAAGGTTTGTCTTCTGTTAAAGCTATATTATAAACATATTGCTGAAATATTGTTGTAGTGCACCTGAGCACTATACAATAAGCTCGTCATTATTATTTTATACTTAATGTTACTCAAACACTATAGGAAGCTTATGAGAGCACTTGTGAAGAACTCATAAAGGAAGTGAACACAATGTTGGCTCCTGTCTATGAAGAAACTTATTGTAATGTTATAATGGCCGAATGCTGATAAGTTCCTATGTAAATTTTAAAGTTTTCAACTTGATGCCTGGTCTTTAAATAAAATCCTTTAACATTGTTTCAGAAAATGTTACATTTTGTGTTATGTGATTAGGATAAAAAGAAAAGTAGAATGGTAGTCAGTATATAGTCTTTTATTCTTTCGCGTATTTCAGTTGTTGGACTGCAGCCATGTTGAGGAATCATCTTGAAGAGTTTTGATCAAGCATATCGACCCTAGTACTTATTTTTCTTTTTTAAGTCTGATACTTATTCTATCGATCTTATTTTTTGAACTGCTAAGTTACAAAGATGTAAGCAAACCAACACCAGTTGTCAAGCAGTGAAGGATGGGGCAAAGACTCAAACACATATGACAGGCTTCTCCACAGTTTTTATCTACCATATTCACTCACAAGGCAATGGTTGGCCTGAAGTTATGGGAGAAGACACTTGCCCAAAGTGCTCTGCTGTGGGACTGAACCCAAAATCGCATGGTTTTGAAATGAACTTGTTAACCAAATAGCTATCCCTGCATTGATATTCCATGACTTATTAATTTATATTATTTAGATAAATGTTACAACTCATTACATTTATCACTGTAACATTACTTTCTAATCCTTTATTTTTCAAGCTGTACACTGAGGCCTTCTAAAACAACTCACTGCATTTATCTCTTCTACCAACCACAGACTATACTAAACATTATCTTCAGCTTGTCCTCATCTGACTAGCACTCCTCTCTGAACTTTCTTATTCAGAGTTTCCTTTTTAAATGCTAACTGGCAACAGCTTGTATTTGATATCAACCATACCAACCTCACAGAGTTGCCTGTAATAGCCTAGGAAGATCTGAAAGCTAGTGGCACTTTCTAGCTTCTTCAGACTAGCTATTTAAAGTAGAATTTAGTGAAGAAAATGAGATTTTTTAGAGATATTATAAGAGTTAGCTTTGGATTATAAAAATGGAAATTGCTTTCTAATGTTCATTATGTTTTTGACTAATTTTCTATCAAGATCTATATGACAATTCATTTTATGGTTTTGGTATCTTCATAGATTCCACATCAATTCCTCTTTATGGTTAGGATTAAGTGAGCATGAGTACCTGCTCATACCTTGTGAACATGTGTCACCTTTTATGCCAGTGTCTATTTATTAAGAATATAAATGATTAATTTCAAAGCTACTTGTCCTTTTTTATTGTGTATTCTCCATGTCTTCACCCAACATGCATCGTTTGTTTCTATGATGTATTTCTTTATTCATGGAAGAATGAACTAGTGACAGACCTTTGGAATAGTTACTCGTCTAACCTGCTCAGTGTCACAGCTGAATTTCTCTCAATACAGTCTACATGACCTTGCTAGAATGCCACTAAGTTACTCTTCAGTTGACTGCCTTCGTTTCATAGGTATATTGACAGTGTCTACTCAATAAAATAAGACAAGCAATAACAATGCATGCAGTGATGCTACATGAACTAAGTTTGAATAAAGAATGGAGTACCTGTGGTTGGAATGCTTTTGTTCACAGGTCTGCTCAATCAGCACTGAATTAAACAATAACTACCTTCTTAGTATTGTGTAAAGATGATGTTTTTGTAAAAATATAGAGCACTTTTTATACACTGGCTAATCCAACATAAATATAATGCTGTTTATACCCAGTTGTTCTTTTAACAATTAGTGTTCAATTTATTCTTGGGCAAGAAGTGAACTTTTTTTGTAACAACTTTTACTCTTTTGTTACCATATTTTTGTTGAAAATCTTTGTTTCAATTAATTTTGAAAATAATAAAGAATTTATAAGCTGGTGTTTGCAACATAAATTAACATGGAATTTTGATGGAAGGTTTTAAGATCACTTTAGAACAGGAAGTTTCTGTCTTAGAACTAGGAGTTGTTTTAGGCAAGTTGGTGTCAGAAGCATTAATAAAACTGTAATGTAAGATGGTAGTAAGGAAACAAGCTAGTTAACATAAATTAGCATGGAATTTTGATGAAAGGTTTTAATTCAGATCACTTTAGAACAGGAAGTTACTATCATAGAACGAGGGGTTGTTTCAGGCAGGTTGGGGGTTAAAAGGTTTAGGTATTTATCTGTAATGTAAGACGGTACTAAAGAAACAAGCTTGTTTTAATATGACACTTGTGGAATTGTTTCCTTGTATAAATTATTAATATTTTGTATTAGTCATGGTTTCACTGTTTGTTCTACTTTAATCTAACTAATTAGTTGTATTTAAAACCTATCTAATGTTTTACCCCCCTGTTAATCAAAATATGTCTGTTATATTATTCTGAGTAATAAAAAGTGATCAGCCTGATGACTTTATCTGTTTGTTTTGTTTATCTATATTACATTTGTTTCTAGTAGTATATTCTACAAGTTTTGTTTGTATAATCAGGATCACATTGTTCATGTCCATCTTTTTTTTAAGCCAGTAGGGTATGATTAAGGTTGATTTTGTTGCTATTTCTATTTCAGGTTCATACATGCATGCATGCATACCTACATTGTAACACCCCGTCCCCTTCTCTTTTCTATTTATTACCAACCCTTCTAACTCATAGTGTTCTATGTTTCATCTCCCTATCATCTGTGTCATCTTTCATCATCATTTTGACTCCCTTGTTCTTTGTAGGTACCTGTGTAAGAGACTGTATTGAAGTAACCTCATCCCTCTATCCAGTACACTGTAGCCTTGCTCTTGTCTACTACAAACAATCACTCTCTGTCTTCTAGGTCACCTCTTGCCACTTATCACCTACTCTTAGTTTTATCTCATTACACATGTTTACCTTTGTCTACCTTTGCTATTGACTATCACTCCCCTTTGACTACACCTCAAAGAACCTTTCTATTTCCACTAATTCATTCTGGCCCGTTGATGTCATTGCACTTTCTTGTAATCTCTTCCTTGGCAACCTGAAAGAATGGAAACGTCTGATGTTTTGAGGCACTCCTGCTCATCTTACTCATTTCTGGTTGTGCTGCTGTTAGTGCTCTCTCATACTTCCTTCTTCTGTTCACTCCATCATCATCATCATCGTTTAACGTCCGCCTTCCATGCTAGCATGGGTTGGACGATTTGACTGAGGACTGGTGGAACCGGATGGCAACACCAGGCTCCAATCTAATTTGGCAGAGTTTCTACAGCTGGATGCCCTTCCTAAAGCCAACCATTCAGAGAGTGTAGTGGGTGCTTTTACGTGTCACCCGCACGAAAACGGCCACGCTCGAAATGGTGTCTTTTATGTGCCACCCGCACAAGAGCCAGTCCAGGGGCACTGGCAACGATCTCGCTCGAAAACCCTACAAGGCCAGTCAGGCGGTATATATATATATATATATATATATATATATATATATATATATATATATATGTCTGTACGTATTGTCGTCGTTGTTTAACATCCGCTTTCCATGCTAGCATGGGTTGGACGATTTGACTGAAGACTGTTGAAACCAGATGGCTACACCAGGCTCCAATCTGATTTGGCAGTGTTTCTACAGCTGGATGCCCTTCCTAAAAGCCAACCACTCAGAGAGTGTAGTGGGTGCTTTTACCTGTCACCCGCACGAAGGCCAGTCAGGCGGTACTGGCAAAGGCCACGCTCATCTTGCTCGAGAAACCTCATGTGTCACCCGCACAAGAGCCAGCCCAGGGACACCGGCAACGATCCCGCTCGGAAGATCTCGTGTGTCGCTCGCACATGAGCCAATCCAGCGGCACTGGCAACGATCCTGTCCTACTCAAGGCATTTCATGTGTCACCCGCACAAGAGCCAGCCCAGGGACACTGGCAACGATCCCGCCCGAAAGATTCCATGTGTCGCCCACACACGAGCCAGCCCAGGGGCACCGGCAACGATCTCGCTCGAAAAACCTCGTGTCACCCGCACAAGAGCCGGCCCAGGGGCACCGGCAACGATGTCGCTCGAAAGATTTCATGTGTTGCCCGCACAAGGGCCAGTCTAGGGGCACTGGCAACGATGTCGCTCGAAAGATTTCATGTGTCGCCCGCACATGAGCCAGTCCAGGGGCACTGGCAACGATCCTGTCCCGCTCAAGGCATTTCATGTGTCACCCGCACAAGAGCCAGCCCAGGGGCACCGGCAACGATCTCGCTCGAAAGATTTCATGTGTCGCCCGCACATGAGCCAGTCCGGGGGCACTGGCAACGATGTCGCTCGAAAGATTTCATGTGTTGCCCGCACAAGGGCCAGTCCAGGGGCACTGGCAACGATGTCGCTCGAAAGATATCATGTGTCGCCCGCACATGAGCCAGTCCGGGGGCACTGGCAACGATCCCGCTCGAAAGATTTCATGTGTCACCCGCACATGAGCCAGTCCAGGGGCACCGGCAACGATCTCGCTCGAAAAACCTCATGTGTCACTCGCACAAGAGCCAGTCCATGGGCACTGGCAACGATCTCGCACGAAAGATATCATATGTCGCCCGCACATGAGCCAGTCCAGGGGCACTGGCAATGATCTCGCTCGAAAGATTTCATGTGTCACCCGCACATGAGCCAGTCCAGGGGCACCGGCAACGATCTCGCTCGAAAAAAACCATGTATCCCCCGCACAAGAGCCAGTCCAGGGGCACTGGCATCGATCCCGCTCGAAAGATTTCATGTGTCACCCGCACAAGAGCCAGTCCAGGGGCACTGGCAACGATCTCGCACGAAAGATATCATGTGTCGCCCGCACATGAGCCAGTCCAGGGGCACCGGCAACGATGTCGCTCGAAAGATATCATGTGTCGCCCGCACATGAGCCAGTCCAGGGGCACTGGCATCGAAATTTCCACACATTTATTCAACATAAACTACAAAACAGTAAATTGCTATTAGCACCAACAACAACAATGGCCAATCCTTAAATAACATACACACCAACACCAAGCAAACATCCACATTAAACAAATATTTCTGGTAAATTAGTCACTAAAATTCATGAAATGAAGAAGAGAACATGTGTAAAACATGCACCTTCTCCTTAGACCATAAATTTGACATTGCTCATATCAGACACCTCAAAAGCAATAGTGAATTCTAAAAACTTAAGTCTCAGGCTCTGACAAAATGTCAAACTTACATCTGAAACATTTAGGATTTGAAGGAGTCACTGCACTTACCAACATTACCAATATTTAAAACTACTCCTATCAATACTGTCAGAATCTGGAAACTAGACAAAATCATAAATTTTATTCATTCCAACAAAAATCCAAATGAACTTCTATGATACTGACATATCACCCTGCATACTTACAAATATTTCAAAAACACTGAATTTTGATTAACCCTAATTCCCTTCACCAAATTACAACAGAGATTCAGATCACTATACGTAACAACCAAACCACACACAAAGAAAACATGAAGGCTCCAACAAGAATAATTTTTTAAAAATCACCATTTTAACAAACTTTCAACTCCATTCCCCATTATCCATTTATCACCCACTCTTTTCAGATCTTTCCCCTACCTCAAAAATATTCATATACCCTTATACATAGATAACATTATTCTTACATTCTGCAACTATTCTCCAAACTCAGCAGTGCAATACTCTAATCATATATCAATCATCTAGACACATGGCTCCAAAACAACATGCTTACAGTAGCCTCTCCTTACTAGCAACACCAGAGAACATCAAATACAACCAACCGTCACACTTAACACAACAAAATGCAAAGAAGACAAAAATTCCAGACGTTATGTACAACACTTCCACAGCATTCACAATACATAAGAAAAGAAAGAAAAAAACAAAGCACAAACATATTTACAGCACTCACAGAAAGAAACAACAATTATGCACAAATATTACATTAGATCTACCATAGATAACCCCAGTCCCATCTGAACCCCCAATCTCTCCACAACAAACTACAAACAACATCATATTTTGCATCAATACAGCTATGTAGACCACACCAACAGCTCAGCCACACAGGGAAATAGAAATATTGAAAATAAAAGACCATTTAGACATGACATATGAAAGATGCAGTTTGTTGCTACAGCAAACTCTAATCCTTATAGTCCATGCCTCTACATGAAAAACAATCTCCAAACATGCAGACACATATACAACACCCAGAACACATACACTATAACCATCACCAAGACCTACAGGTGTAGAGTAGCAGATATGGCCAGAAATAGATGAATAGGTGTACAGAAATAGACATGTCACACTGCACTACATACTACTGCATATCGAAGTATGTACTATGGTTCTAAACTAGACATTAGCATAGAACAAAGATCTTTCGGTTGCACCTAGTCTTTCAGCTCAATACCTGAACATCATAGATTCACTCAATCAGACCTAGGACTATACAACAATCTATTTGTAGTTAAATGGCCTATGCCACTGAGAATTAAATATCGGTAGACACTATCTTAATTTATAGCATAACTAAAATATACAGATATTTGTTTCCTCAATAAGACAAATAAAAAAAATTTATTGACACACACAATAATTTATTACACAGAAAAGAAAAAAAGCTTCCCACCAACTATAAACATCTCCCTCTCTCTTTCCACAACTGGAAACACTTATTTCCAGTTGTGAATAATATAGGTTTATTAGCTAGCTTTCTATCTCTGTTTCCCTCACTCACAAAGATCAATATGCTAAAAAGTAGCTGAAATTTTACAGATGTTGAACAAACATTCATTAAAATTATTGGAATTATCTCTCTCTTTAACAAAGCTTTCTATAGAGAAATTAATAATAGAGCTGATATACTTTTACTACTCAGCTCACCTGAATTTTTCACTTCATGTAAGTTAACAGTCTACATCCAAATGAGCAATATATCAGCATAAAAGATATGCATTTTGAGTTAATACCAGGAAAAGGTACAGCAGATGCCATATTAATTGTGAGATAATTTCAAGAGTATTTAGCTAGGGATTAGCTCTAAAACACAGCAATCATCAACCTAGGACAGGGTTTCATTAGGAAACTAGAAATAGATGAATGGCTTGTGAGGGCCATGCAAGCTATGTATAGAGACAGTAAATAAAGTGAGAGTCAATAAAGAGAGGTGGAGTTGTTTATTTGTCCGGAGAAGCAAAAATGTTACATTTGAAACAAGGATGTTCATGACAGTGGTGTAAAAGTTACACAAGTCAATTTCTCTGGTTTCTACCACCAAAAATGAGGATCTGGCAGCCACCCTATTGTTGTTTTTTACATTCAGATATTAAAAGAAAAAATTTAAAATCCTTTTAGTCACTTAAGCGAAATGAAATTAACATTGATATAGGCACAGACATGGCTATGTAGTTAAGACATTCACTTTGCAGCCACATGCTTTTCTATTTCCAATAACTTAGCAGTTTCACATCATCATCAATGAACACTTTCCATGCTGGTATGGGTTGGATGGTTTGACAGGAGCTGGCCAGACTCCAATTGTCCGTTTTGGCATAGTGTCTACAGCTTGATGCCCTTCCTAATGCCAGCTACTTTACAGAGTGTGCTGGTTGCTTTTTACATGTCACTGGCATGGGTGCATTTACATAGCAGTAGCACAAGTGCATTTTATGTGGCATGGGCACCTGCAAGCCAAAGACTTCTGGGAGAGGGAGTGGGGGCAAGGCCAAAAGGGACATGCTTGTATGGATGGATGGCCACAATTTTACTTAGCTTGAAGCATCTTAAGTACAGCAAATCACCACACACTCTGGTCCCTTGTCATCTCCTTAGTGAGACCCAGCATCTGAAGATCCTTTCTCACCACTTCATCCCACATCTTCCTGGGTCTACCCCTTCCAATGGTTCCCTCCGCAATTAGAGACTAGCACTTCTTTAAGTAGCTGTCCTCATCCATATGCATCACATGACCATACCAGCACAGTCTTCTCTCTTGCACACAATTTTCCTCTTACATCATTTACACTCTGTTGTATATGCACACTGACATTACCCATCCAGTAGAGCATGCTGGCTTCAATTCTTTCAAGCTTTCATCATCATCATCGTTTAACGTCCGCTTTCCATGCTAGCATGGGTTGGACGATTTGACTAAGGACTGGTGAAACCAGATGGCTACACCAGGCTCCAATCTGATTTGGCAGTTTCTACAGCTGGATGCCCTTCCTAACGCCTTCCTTTCGTATCAATAAAATAAGTAATGAACTTAAAATGTCAATATGAGCGATCCTTGTAGGTAATGTTCCAGCATGGCCACAGCTGAATGCATGTAACCAGTAAAAGAGTAAAAAAATATTGTAATTCTGGGTTTTACATACTAAAAAGAAACAAGTGTTACATTTTCAATTTTTTATTCCTGCAACCATACTTTTATATCTCTTTGAAAGTCTATAACATCACATTTAAATAATCCAGTAAATGTCTTAATTGATTATTTTGTCAATGTAAAATGAAAATCACAAAATTCAATAATAGATTATGTAATATTGGTAGTTTATTTAACATCATATCTGACTTAATTTATTGAGTATTTTCTACTTTTCCTGTGTACAAGGAAATGTAAAGAATATTCACTAATCTATACTAATACTAATACTTTTCTTGTCTGCCTTGATGGAAAGTTGCCAAATTGTGTCATCTCTGCAGGTACTGGTGAGTATGGCAAACTCTCTAGTGTTGGTGTCATGATAAATACACCCTGTACATGCTGAAAAGTGGTTAGCAAATGAGCACATTAAAGCTGTGATGTCCCTACAATTCTATCTTGCTAAGGACTCTTCAGTCTCTAGTTTTGGTGCCACCAGAAAATGCACTCAGTACACTTTGTGATTGGTGAAGCATTTATCCAAATGAAACATGAACACCAGTCTATGGGAGCATTGGCTTGCAATAACAGATGACTTGGATTGTTATGACTTGTCAAACCCATGCCAGCATGGAAAGTGGATGTAAAATGATGATAATTATGATGATGAGTGATGGCATAAGTTTAAAACTTAATACAAGAAATGGATGTGCATAAGACATAGAACTAAAAACAATGAGATAATATTTTGGTTGGAAGTAGTGTAAGTACAAACATAGTGTAATCAGTCTTCATCATTAGATTATTGCCTGCCATTAAGTATCTCTTATCTTGTTTGTCATTAGACTGCAGCTATGCTGGGGCACTGCCCTGGCGAATGTTTTAGTCAAATGAATCAATCCTGGTACTTATTATTTGAAGTCTGGTACTTATTCTACAGGTCTCTTTTGCCAAACCAGGGAACAAGTCCAGAGAGAGAGAGAGAGGGAGAGAGAGAGAGAGAGAGAGAGAGAGAGAGAGAGAGAGAGAGAGAGAGAGAGAGAGAGAGAGAGAGAGAGAGAGAGAGAGAGAGAGAGAGAGAGAGAGAGACACACACACACACACACACACACACACACACACACCAGTATCATAATTTAATGTCTGTTGTCCATGCTGACATGGGTTGGATGGTTTGACCAGGGCTGGTAAGCTGAGGGGCTACACCAGACTCAGTCTGATTTAGCATGATGGGCTTCTTTCAGCTTCTGTCTATCAAATCCATTCTCAAGGTTTTGGTCAGCTCGAGGCCGTTATAGAAGACACTTGCCTAAAGTGCCACACATTGGGACTGAACCCGAAACCATGTGGTTGGGAAGCAAGCTTCTTATCACACAGCCATGCCTGTGTCTACATATTCCATAAATATTTTATAATACTAGAATAGTGTAACAAAATTCTTCAAGATATATATCTGATGTGGAAGGAGATAACAGAAATGAATTTCTGCAAACTTAATTCTTCCAAACTTATTTTTGTTTTTGAATAAAGAATAAGTTTTGAACTTCAGGTAATCGTTTTTTTTAAAACTTTTTTTTTCTCATTTTTGTGAACTTATTTTTCTTGTTCTATTTTTATTTTATGCTTTTTTTAAAATCCAAGGCAAGGTTTCTCAAAAAAGCTATATTTGATAAATGCTTTTTCCTCCAACAAATTCATTAACCTAGAATATGATTTTCTGTTTATTTATATTGGGTAAGAACATAAACAAATGACTGGATAGTTTATCTATCTTTTTAGAATTGCTGTTAAATACAACACTAATTATCTCTCCATTTCCAGATGTTCATTGAATTCTGTGGAGGTGGTGCTCTGGATTCTATCATGCTTGATTTGGAAAAACCATTGACAGAAGACCAGATCCGTTATGTTTGTCATTTTATGTGCAAAGCTTTGACTTTCCTTCATGACAACAATGTTATTCACCGTGATTTGAAAGCAGGCAATGTTCTCTTAACCATGGAAGGTGATGTCAAGTTAGGTGAGTTTGCCATTTGAGTTTGTTGGTGTGTGTGCTTGTATAATCATATCATTCATGTGTGTGTGTTGGAATTTAGTTTTTGCTGTTAGAAATCTTTCTGATGGGCTATAAAATTTCAATTATTGAAAATGTCCTGGTTCTTATATTGCTTTTGAGTAATGAAATAAGACCTGAGGCCGACAAGTCTGTTATTCAAGTGATATACTTCAGCCAAACAAATCCAATCAACAATTTAGAAATAACAACTAAAAGCTATATAACTCCAGTGCAATTCATATACAGCAATATAGTTTATTGGAGTGTCTGTCTCCAGTAGATTGAGTTAATCAGCTTTTTTATTTTATTTAGTTACTTATTGAATTGATGACAGTGATAATCATTTCACTTTTATCAGTTATCACTAAACTTTAATCTACAGTATCAATAAACATTAATCCACAAGATCCTTTGAGATGACAGTAAGAAAGAGATTATTTAGAAATAGTTTGTCGACATAGTATATTGGATGTTCTATTGCCTCAGTCTATGTTCTGCAACTATGCTTTCCATTCCATGTCCCACACCTGCAGTGGGTTTTGATTTTAACTCCTGTCATCATTATGTTGATGTCACCAATTAATCCAAAGTTATCAATGTAAAACGTGACCCATATGAAATGTTTCCTATTCTGATGCTTTTGAGGGTCTAAAGTGGTGATAAATAAATGTATTTCTCTATCATTGAACATTGTTGGATACTGATTGGATTATGTGTTGAGTTACAAAAAATTTTTAAACCTGTATGAGTGGGTCCCCAAAAGAAACTGGAATTTTGCAATATAATTTTATTCCGTTAGATTTACATGTTTACACTTTTATCACCTTCAAAGTATTCTCCAATTTGAAGCAATGCATTGGTCTAGACATGTTTTCCACCATTGCAAACTCTTGCAAAGTGATGCGATTTAACGCCTCCATTGTTTTTTCTTCACCTCTTCCACATCTGCAAATTCCATAGCACCAGCTTTTGTCACCAGTGATGACCTTCAAAAAATGGTCTGGATCATCTTCCAACTGTTCTTCAGTTCATGACATGCATTTAGTCGTGACTGCTTTTGATCTTCTGTGAACAAGCAAGGCTGAAACTCTTTTTATTCGTAATTCCTCACTCAAAATTTGTTGGCAGAAGCTCTAGGATACACATGTCATATCAAGTTTGACAATTGTTTAGTGACAGTCCACCAAGATCAGTTCAGGAATTTTCATGATGTTTTCATTTGTTTGGGAGGTCAGTGGTTGTCCTGAATGAGGTTGGTCTTCAAGCAACAAGTGACCATTTCTAAAGCATGGAAACTACTTGTAAACTTGTGTTTTGTTCATGACAGCATCCTTGTAAGCTGTTTGAAGCATGACAACTGTTTTGGCTGCTGTTTTATTCAGCAGGAAACAGAATTTCATGGAAGTATGCTGTTCCTTCTTTTCAGCCATCACAAAAATTGACGAAGAAGAGAGAAGCACTGTAAAACAGATGCACCACGTGGTAGTACGACTTCAGCCAAAGATACTAGTCGACAGACTGATATCTGAGGGTTGCATCAAGTTGCATCTAGTGGCAGAAGCCTGAACTACAATGGGTTTGTCCTACAGAATGTTTCTGGTTACTATTGGGTACCCCCTCATGAGCTGTTGGAATTGCGGGAAATGAAGGCAACTGTTCAAAGTTAAAATAATTTTCTCTGGGTTCCAACATATACTTCATGTATTGTAGAAAAAGAACCGTTGACTAAGCTAGGATTAGTTATGAAAGTAAAACACAAGTTTTACCATTTACAAACCTGTTTTAATCTTTTCTTGTAGCTGACTTTGGTGTATCTGCTAAAAACACAAAACCTAACCAATGCCGAGACTCTTTCATTGGTACGCCTTATTGGTAAGTTGACAAAGTTTGATCTTAACTTCTCTCCCTTTTATTGCAGTTTATTACATTTAGATGCATTTGTGTTGCAAAAATCTTTGTTCTGTTACTCTCTATGACTCCTACGTTAGTTGTAATGTTTGTGTAATAGTGTAGCAGTCTTCACATTTTAATTACACCAGAATGGAAAAAAGAAAAACGGAGAGTTGCAAGATGTTTAAATTTCCGTTTCTATCTTCGTGGCTGTAAATAAACAGATTTATTTAGAATATGTCGTGGGGTGGGGAGATCAGAAAGTCAATGTGTTACAGCTGCTGAAAACAAACTGGATTATTTGAGAAATTCTATGGAGTCAGTCGACTTAGTTATTTCTTGGTGAATGCACAAGAGCCAGTCCAGGGGCACTGGCAACGATCTTACTTGGCTTGCCGGGTCTTCTCACGCACAGCACATTTCCAAAGGTCTCGGTCAGTAGTCATCGCCTCGGTGAGGCCCAATGTACAAAGGTCTTGCCTCACCACCTCAGCCCAGGTCTTCCTGGGCCTACCTCTTCCACGGGTTCCCTCAACTGTTAGGGTGTGGCACTTTTTCACGCAGCTATCCTCATCCATTCTCACCACATGTCCATACCAGCGCAATCGTCTCTCTTGCACACCACAACTGATGCTTCTTATGTTCAGCTTTTCTCTCAAGATACTTACACTCTGACGGGTATTCACATTGACATTACACATCCAACGGAGCATACTGGCTTCATTCCTTGCGAGCTTACGTATGTCCTCAGCAGTTACAGCCCATGTTTCACTGCCATGTAGCATGGCTGTTCGTACGCATGCGTCATACAGTCTGCCTTTTACTCTGAGTGAGAGTCCCTTTGTCGCCAGCAGGGGTAAGAGCTCTCTAAACTTTGCCCAGGCTATTCTTATTCTAGCAGCTACACTTTCAGCGCACCCACCCCCACTACTAACTTGGTCGCCCAGATAGCGGAAGCTATCGACTACCTCTAGTTTTTCACCCTGGAATGAGATAAAAGTTGTTTCCTGTTTGTTTGCAGTCTTTATTGCACCTGAACATCTGCCACAAACAAAAACTAACTTGCTAGTTAACCTGCCTTTGATGTTGCTGCACCTCTTATGTGTCCATAGCTTGCACCGGGTACATCTTATAGAGTTACTACCTACTCCTTTTCTACATACTGAGCAGGGCCATCTACCTGAAGGGGTTTGTGTTTTATCTACCTTCCTACTTATTAGGATTTTGGTTTTAGCTGGGTTGACTCTAAGGCCCTTCAATTCTAGACCTTGCTTCCACACCTGAAACTTCTCCTCTAGTTCTGATAGTGACTCCGCAATTAGGGCAAGGTCATCAGCATAGAGGAGCTCCCAGGGGCAACCTGTCTTGAACTCCTCTGTGATTGCCTGGAGGACTATGATAAATAAGAGAGGGCTGAGGATGGAACCTTGGTGGACCCCTACCTCTACCCGGAATTCATTGCTGTACTCGTTTCCAACCCTCACCTTACTGGCAGCATCTCTGTACATGGCTCGCACAGCTCTCACTAACCATTCTTCTATCCCAAGTTTCCTCATTGACCACCAGATAAGGGATCGGGGGACCCTGTCAAAGGCTTTCTCCATGTCAACGAAAGCCAGGTACAGAGGTTTATCCTTAGCTAGGTATTTCTCCTGCAGCTGTCTCACTAGAAATAAGGCATCAGTAGTGCTTTTACCTGGCACGAACCCAAACTGCATCTCATCTAAATTGATTCGCTCCCTAATTAGTTGGGCTATGACCCTCTCTGTAACTTTCATAACCTGATCTAACAGCTTGATGCCTCTGTAATTATTTGTATCTAAAGCGTCACCTTTACCTTTGTAGCAGTTGACTATGATGCTGCTACACCAGTCATTGGGTATGACTCCTTCGTGTATCACCTGGTTCTTAATACGGGTGACTAGGCTATAGCCAACACAGCCAGATATTTTGAGCATTTCTGCAGTGATTCCTGATGGGCCGGGGGCTTTCCCGGTCTTCATACTCTTAATTGCTTTATCTATCCCGGTACTATCACCTCAGATAGCTGGTCCCTCTATTGGGTCGACATACGGCAGGCTCTCTTCCTCCCATTCATTCTCTTTATTAAGCAATCTATCGTAGTGGCATCTCCAGACCTCTTCCTTTGCACCCTCATTTAGTGCAAGCGTACCATCATCCATGCGAACACATTTCTCTCCTACAACATCACTATTCTCTCTCCTACACTGTCTTCCAACACGAAATACCTCGAGTCTTTGGTCCTCACGGCGCAGAACATTGGCAAATCTTTTCTTATCTGCTTCCCCTCTGGCTAAATAAACCTGTCGCCTAGCCTCCCTTCTGGCACATTGGTACAATTCCCTGCTACCACCGTTCTTCCAGTCCTTCCAAGCCTGTTTCTTTTGTCTAATAGCCCTGTCTACCTCCTTGTTCCACCACCACGTTACTCTGGGTCGGGAGGGGACCTTACACCACCCACAAATCTGGTCGGTGGCTTTCAACAGGTTGTCCCGCAGAAATCTCCAATTGTCTTCCACGTTGTATGATGCTATATCCCCTTCTATTTCGTTAAATGCTTCAAGTAACTTGTCTCTAAGTCTCTGTCCGTTTGCAGGGTCTTTAAGCTTCCACACCCTTCTTCTCCAAGCCTGTCTAATTCTGGGCACCCATTTTGCCTTGATCCCAAAGTCGCTAACTACTAATCTATGTTGTGGGGTACATTCTTCGCCTGGGTAGGTTTTGGCATTTATAAACCGCCCTCTTTCCCTATTTCTGGCGAGGATGTAGTCGATTTGGCTAGAGTGTCTGCCGGAGCGGTAGGTGACTAGGTGACTGGCAGGTTTCCTGAAGTTGGTATTGCAGACCATAAGATCGGTTGCATCACAGAACTCCAGCAGTCTGGTTCCCTCCTCGTTGCGGGAACCGAAGCCATAGCCTCCATGTATGCCATGGAAGCCTCCAGCACGACGTCTGACATGACCATTGAAGTCTCCAGCCACAAAGAGAAGGTCCCTGTCACTCGTCGACGAGGTAGTTTGCAAGAGGGTGTCATAGAATTGGTCTTTCAGACCATCTGGTAGCCCCGGTTGAGGTGCATAGGCTGAGATGACAGTGGCTAATCTATGATGAAGCACTAGTCTGATCTTAAGTACTCTGTCACTTACTCTAACGACCTCGATTACCTTATCCACCCATTTCTCCGCTAGAAGTATTCCTACGCCCCCGACCCCGTCAGTGTTCCCTGCCCAGAAAATCTTGTACCTGTGTTCTTTGCCTGTGAGGAACCTCGCAGAACCTCCTCTTCATCTTACTTCCTGGATGCAGCACATATCTACGCGTCTCCGTTCAAGCATCTCAACAATTTCACCAGATCTACCTTTCAGCGTGCCGACGTTGAGAGTGCCAATCCTAATATATCAGTGTTAATTATTTATTAGCACTCTCACATCACTTAAGAGTGGGTCTTTGGATATACTTGTGCCACACTGCTGGAAATAAGATTTAATTCTTTGGTCAGGCCTTTATTCAACTATAGTAGGACTCATAGACAAAAATCTCACCCATTGACCTGCACAAGATAGAAAGAAAATGCTTGGAAAACTGACATGGCTACTGCAGCTACCACCACCACCACCACCACCACCACCACTAGAAGAAGGCTTTCTGGTTTTGTCATTGTCTTCTTCCTCATTGCTATTATCCTTACAAATAATATTAAATCTTGTAGGATATAAAGGCAATGAGCTGGCAGAATTGTTAGCACACCGAGTGAAATGCTTAGCAGCATTTTGTCTGTCTTCACATTTTGTGTTCAAATTCTGCTGAGATTGACTTTGACTCTCATCCTTTCAGGGTTGATAAAATAAGTATTAGTTGTGTGCTGGGGGTCAACGTAATTGACTTGCACCCTCCCTCTCGACTTACTGGTCTTGTGCCAAAATTTGAAATATTTGTAGGATATTATTTGTATCATGTCTCTTCAGTGTTTCAAGTGTAAAACCTGTTTAAATGTTGTTGCCATACATACAGGACACTCTCTATGAGAGAAACTCATCATCATCATCATCATCGTTTAACGTCCGCCTTCCATGCTAGCATGGGTTGGACGATTTGACTGAGGACTGGTGAAACCGGATGGCAACACCAGGCTCCAATCTAATTTGGCAGAGTTTCTACAGCTGGATGCCCTTCCTAACGCCAGCCACTCAAACTATTAAATATAAAATTTACATTCAGTTTCTTTACTAATTTATTTAAATGAATATTTCTGTCCTTTTGACTCTTTACTTACAAAACTATTTCCATGTGACTTCTGATTGTTTTCAGTATCACTACCACTGCTATCATCATTGTTATTGTTGACATTGTCATTGTTGTCATCATAACCACCACCATCAGTTGAATCAAACAGCTGTTGAAAATGACTTTTCTTCATACCTTTTTAGAATTACATGGCTACCTCTTCTCTTCCTGTATATTTAATGTATTATGTCTACATGACTAACTTGTACTATCATTAAGAAGTTAGCTATATTATTATGAAGTAGTGTTGGGGAAAATACTTTGTGTTTTTTTTGCTATGATGCTTTATGTTCTGACTTTAAATCCAACTGAAGTGAATTCTGATTTTCATTTTTCTAGAGTAGAAGACATTTAGTTTGCATCAAATACAGGAGTTAATTCTAATGATTATGCTCACATCCAATATTCATTACTTTGTACCTATGCTAGAAATCATTGTGGTAATGGAATGTCAAGTATATTGATAAGTTTTTGAGAATTGACTTTCTTCCAAGATTTAGTCCTTAGCTAAAACTTTTCACTTATATTGTGTTTAGACTTTTACTAAAAGTCTGAACAGAGCAATTTCATATTGACATTTCTTTATAGCATGGTTTTTTTAAAAATAGCTTTTGTTAATTTATTATTATGTTTTGGGATTCATTCTTGACCTGTAAACTATCAAACTTCATACATCGAGTGCCATTTAGTTTTGTGCTCCATTTTCTTATGTTATTTCTGTCAAGAAATAAGGGCAAGGGTGCTCTGTACTCTCACCACTCCTCTTGTCTCTCATTCCAAATCCCATTTTCAATACTCTGCTCTCTGTCTCCTTTCTCAGAATTGCAAACTCCTACTCCAATTTACATTTTTCTTATAGACACTAACCTGCAAATATTTACTGAATATCAATGTGTGGTACACACAACTTGCTATGCAATATGATATCAAGATTTGGTCCATGAGTATCTTTAGTGGGGTTCATCTTGCTGCAAGCATTCAAAACATTCAGTTTCCATATCACCTTTTTTTTTTTTTTTTTTTTTTTACCTATGCCCATTGGTCTGCAGACAAATGTTTAAATTGGGTTTGGGAGATTCTGCAAGCTAATGGGCATTGCCTGTCTGTCTGCCATTGATTAATTTAAGAATGACAAAAATGAGAATGTAATATGAGAAATGACGAAAAGGTTACTTCCTCCTCCTCCTCCTCCTCCTCCAGACTGCCGTTGTGAACATCATTATAATGAACACTGATCACACATTATGATCATCACCTTGTTCACCATTGTTCACTGCCTTGTTCACCACCGTGATCGCCAACCTTGTTTACCACTACAATCACCCATATCATTTTGTAAGAAAGAATCATTATTATTAGAAAACCATATGTACATAGTTACTGGTGAATGAAATTTGTCATTTTGGAAATGCATGAATGATACAAGTTCTTATTCTCTTTTATTATCAATTTGTAACTTTGTTCCTCTACATCATTAAGATAATAAGTTGACAACTATGGTAGATTGCTAGATTAAAATGTCTTACATTATTTAATTTCATTAAGATTTTCGAGCGAGATCGTTGCCAGTGCCCCTGGACTGGCTTGTGCGGGTGGCACATAAAAGACACCATTTCGAGCGTGGCCGTTTTCGTGCGGGTGACACGTAAAAGCACCCACTACACTCTCTGAGTGGTTGGCGTTAGGAAGGGCATCCAGCTGTAGAAACTCTGCCAAATCAGACTGGAGCCTGGTGTTGCCATCCGGTTTCACCAGTCCTCAGTCAAATCGTCCAACCCATGCTAGCATGGAAAGCGGACGTTAAACGATGATGATGATGATGATGATGATGGCAAGCTGGCAGAGTTGTTAACATGGATAAAATGCTTAGCATTTCTTTTAGCTCTGTAGTACCGCATAGTTCTAGACGCCATGTTGGAACATTCATCTGCGCATGCGCAAGGATTAGAGCCTGCCGAAGACCTGCCAGAAGCCCCTTGTGCGCATGCGCAGTCATCAGCGGCAGCTAGGGTTCACCACCATTCACTCTCTTCGATCATGGCTTCTGACCGGGCAGGACACAACTTAGAGCAGCTCCGTCGAGAATGGGACTTTTAATGGCGAGTAGCACTGTGAGTCTGTAATAATGCCTTATTGCCTTGGTGCCTAACTACCAACCCCGCTGCTTCTTCATCTAGGTGTTCACAGCTACCGCTAACCAGAGATGGAACGTTTACTCAGAGAAATAAATTATTATTGTTATTTATTCAGAGAGATCTTGTCCTCACCTTTTCCTTCAATGAATTATGTATGGAATTGTGAAGCACCCAGCAAGTGCTAAATCACATTTTCTACAGCTCTTTATGTTCTGAGTTCAAATTCCATGCACACACCAAGATATTCTTTATCATCATCATCATCATATGTCCATTTTCCATGCTGGCATGGGTTGGATGGCTTGACAGGAACTCGTAAGGTCTAGGGCCACATCAGGTTCCGTAGTTTGTTTTGGCTTGGTTTCTATGGCTGGATGCCCTTCCTAATGCCAACCACTCCACAAAGTGTACTGGGTGCTTTTCTATGTGGCACCATCACAGGTGATTTTTAAGAGGTATGAACACCAGTGCTTTTTACATGGCACCTTGGTTTTAGGATCTCAATTCTGTTGTGGTGGCGGATCTTCTCAAGTAGAACAATGTGCCACATAACTCAATCCACTGTTATCTCTTTCATAAGGTTCAGCATTTTGAGATCAGCCTTCAAAACTTTGTCTCATGTCTTCCAGGGTCTCCCTTTATTACAACTTTCCTTCATTTTAAGGGATTGACACTTCTTTATGCAGCTATCTTCATCCATTTGCATTACATGACCAAACCAGCACAGCCTCCCCTCTTGCAGACTGCATATAATTCCTCTTATGTCCAACTCCTCGGTCATGAGTGGACGGCCATCATATATATATGATTAATCAAAGGACATACTAAGTATGTCTACCTGCTGGAAATTAGGTAGACATACTTAATATGTTCTTTGATTAATTTTAATCCTCCAGCTATTTAATGCATTTTTTTTTTTTGGTGGGGGGACTGCAATTATATATATTATTGATTCTGTGATTATCATTTTTAAAATTGCTACACTGGATAATAACAGAGTTAATGATATCTTCGAAAATTAATTTTTTGTGAATTATTTGCTCCGTATATGTACACACATATATATATATATATATATATATACATATATACATAAAGTTTTTATGTTGAGTCCTTTTTATGTTTTGTAACTTAGTGGTTTGACAAGTAGATTGATAAAATAATTGCTTACACTGAAGTTTTAGTATCAATATGATCAACTAAATCTTTTAAGTTGGTGCTTCTGTATGACCAAAGTCCAATGACTGAAATCACTAATTTTAATAACAAGAGCACTCACAGAGTGCAAACCTCAGCCAAGGCAACACCAACGTCCTCTCAACGATTAGCCGGAGATGATTTCTAAAATGAGAATATCTGAAATAAACTCAACTGCTCTCACAAATGAGAATATTAAAAATGAACCAGCCTGCTCTCAAAAATTAAGTAAGAAAAGAAACAGGAAAAATAATCCAGAATCCTTGTCCGGTACCGGATCGATCCGAAAATCTAATCAGTTTGTGCTAGACATGAGGCCAAACATCCCTGTAAGTTTCATCAGAATCCATCCAGTGGTTCTTGAGATATTTTGTCCACAGACAAACAAACAAGCACGACTGAAAACAATACCTCCGTCTTCACTGAGGCAGAGGTAATTAATACTATCTTTAGAATGAACCTAGTTTGAAACAATTAATAAACAAGGCCAACAGGAAGTCTATGGCAAATAAAAACACACTTTTTGAGCTCTATAAAGGATGTACAGGACTTTAAATATAACTGTCAAATCAAATCTTTTTATTCTCAAGGTTTAAAAAAAGAATCTAGAAATATATCAAGATTTTCAATGTATAACAAAAGAAGTACTAGGAGTATGCACTAAATATTCTATTATTATTATACTTGTATATAAATTATATACCTGGGTTACTTTCACAACCTGTTTGTTACTTTTGATTCTTGATTTATATCTGAATTTCCAGATATTATGAGGTAAACTTATTTATGAATACTAGACTGTTAGGTTTTAGATTTATATGTAATTTTACAAATGTACTAAATGTACTTTGTAAGTTCACAAGGTAGGAACTAATTTGTTTTTAATTGGTTGGGTAAGTATGGTTGTAAGTTTGATATTTCCCTTTTTGTTGTTGCTGTTGCTTAGCCCAAACCATGCTAGCTTGGAAGATGGATGTAAAATATTGATAATGATGGTGTGTGTGTGTGTGGGGGGGGCATTGGTGTTAGGAAGGGTATCCCGATGTAGAAATCATGCCAAAGCAGACAGTAGATCTTGGTGTAGTTTTCTGACTTGCCAACTCCTGTCAAACATCATCCAACCCATGCCAGCATGGAAAATGGACATCAAATGATAAAGATAATGATAAATATATTCACACACATCTAAGTACGCAATCATATTCATTACAGTTTCATGTTTTGTGTATGACAACATGCAAATGTGTTGAGAGAAAAGTTGGGCATAAGAAGCATAAAATGTATACAAGAGAAAAGACTGCTGGCATGGTTATATGATTTGTAAGAGGACATTTGCATAAAGAAGTGCCAATCACTAAATGTGGATGAAACTTGAGGAAGAGGGAGACAAAGAAGATATTGGATGAAGTAATGAAGACTGACCCTGTTATCTCCTTACAGAGGATATAACAAGGACTGAGTTGATTGGTGATTTGCTGTACTCGATAACTGGACATATTGCATTGCCACTTTTGTGCTACCAGTTAACCTTCTCTTTGGCACCACTTCCTTTGTCACCCATGCCACATCCTCAATGTCATCCCTCACCATTTTATTTTCTACTGGATGCCCCTTTCCAATGAACTCCATCTCATATCCCAGAGCCATATGATTGTGAAGTAGACATTTTAACCTCACAGCATGTAACCATACTCCTCCCCACCACACACAATTATATAATGAACATATGTTTATTCTCACAAGACATGTGCCCACAACAATGCATAACCCCATAAACTCACTTGCTATGCTCATATCTGCTTAGCATAACACATCATACATCCTCATGCACATATACCAAAATGGCACATATATCGACACAGTCTACCTATACAGATGATGAACATAACTAACAACCCAACAGAGTAGGCCTCTTGCATAGTTACTAACCTGTAAGAAATACCAAACAAATTTCTCTCTCCCTACTTAAAAAGAAAAAAAAAAAAAACGCATTGGGTAACACTGATACACTAGCTGAAATACAGAGAGAGAGAGAGGGAGAGTGGTCATAGCTGGAATGTTTTTCAATATTAGGTCTGCTCATTCAGAGCTCACCTTAGGTTAAGCAAGAAACACCTACTAAAGCTTTGGTGGACTCAGCCTTGTGTATGAAATTGGGTAGACTTGTTGGATGGACAGTACTGGTCCTTGTGTGGCAGATTATGTGTCACCAGGTTTAACACCACTAGTTGGTCCTTGGGTGTTTTTAGCAGAGTCCATGCTGTTGCATGCATCTGTACTAACACTGTGGTAAGCTTAGTAGCTTCATCCAATGCTCCTGTTGCAGCAACTCTTGTGGTTCTTCCTCCTATTCCATTCCAGTGTTGGTAGCCCTTCTTCCCTGATTAGGCCATCAAAACACACAACACACATACAAACAAATATTTAAAGATAAAATTGTTTTATAACTGAAAGTACTTTAAAAAACCTGGTTCAATCTCTGCTCAGTTGATCACTTATTTTAATATCATTTTTCCCAAAGAGCAGTGATCGCAGAGTTAACAGAACACTGACCAAACTCTGTATTCATATCCTGGTATTGACTCTGCATTACAGTCATGGTCAAACACCTCTTAGAGACTAATTCCACTTAACCTTCAGTAGATACTATGAATGGCACTATTTATTACTCTGAGCAGTTGCAGCACTGTGGAAATAAGATCTCATTGGCTTATAGTACTGAGTTTATGATGGATCAGCATCCCACCAGTAGAGAGGGTGGGTATTTTTTGTTAGAGAAGCTAAAGTTAAATGCTGGTTCAATGGTTCATTGTGACCAGGAAACAGATTAGCCCTTTTTAATAAAATATTGAAAAGTATGGAAGTACAAGTCAATAAATAAGACGAGACTGTAAGTTGACTTAACTAGGATGCTGTAGTAGTGCTGCAACATTGTGACAGTATTCCAACAAAGCCAGAATCATAATACAAGTACCAAACCATTTATCTGGCAAGCCTGGGATAGGAGTTTGTCTGGATTTCTGGATACAGGCTAAGTATATATTTAAAATAAAAAAGAAACAATGATAAGCAAGGGATAAAACTGTATTTAACAGGTACAAATTAATACACTTCTGAAGCAAGGTCTGTTTGATCTCTATTAATTTGTTTAAATTTCTTAAAATAACCTGTAAAGAAAGCTTGTTAAACCTATATAGGATGAAAATTAAGTGAAGAATAGAAATGAATATAATTTCACTTAATAGATACAGGTATAAATTAATACAAGATATGCTCAACATTCATATCCTGAGTCTTAGGGCTTCTTAAATTAATCTATTTCATTGTTATGATTAATTACTTGCATGTTGCAGAACTGTCATTTCTGAACAAAACCACATCAAAAGTATTACTTTATGACAAAAACAATGAAATAAAAACTATAAGAGGCAGATAACATTCAGAAAACATGATAGGCCACAGAAAACACCAGAAAAAGTAGTCGCATAATGAACACAGCTGTAACTACTAAATTCAAAACTAGATAATTTTAGAAATAACTGGTTTTCTGGATTATCCAGATTTCTGGAAGCTTGTTAAGTATTCAGTATCACCATCATCATCATCATTTAATGTCCGCTTTCCATGCTAGCATGGGTTGGACGATTTGACTGGAGACTGGCGAACCTGATGGCTACACCAGATTCCAATCTGATCTGGCAGAGTTTCTACAGCTGGATGCCCTTCCTAACGCCAACCACTCTGAGAGTGTAGTGGGTGCTTTTTACGTGCCACCGGCATGAGGGCCAGTCTGGCAGTACTGGCGACGGCCATGCTCAAATGGTGTTTTTTACGTGTCACCTGCACAGGAGTCAGTCCAATGTTTTGTTCACATGTCACCGGCACAAATGCCAGTAAGGCGAAGCTGGAAGCGATCACGCTCAAATGGTGCTTTTTACGTGCCACCGGCACGGGAGCGAGACTGCTGCTCTGGCAGTGATCCAGCTCGGATGGTGCTGTTAACGCTCCACTGGCACGGGTGCCAGTCATCAAATTTAGTTCAGTTTCGATCTCACTTGCCCCAACAGGTCTTCGCAAACTGAGTTTAGTGTCCAATGAAGGAAAGTTGGCATGGGTGCCAGTCATCGAATTTGGTTCAATTTCGATTTCGATTGCCTCAACAGGTCTTCACAAGCAGGGTTTTGTGTTCAAAGAAGGAAAGGTACGCATAAGTGGGCTGGCTACACCCCTGGCAGAGGCCATGGTGTATGGTCTCACTTGTCTTGCCGGGTCTTCTCACGCACAGCATATTTCCAAATGGCTGTTCGTACACATGCGTCATACAGTCTACCTTTTACTCTGAGCGAGAGGGTGAGCTCTCTGAACTTTGCCCAGGCTATTCTTATTCTAGCAGCTACACTCTCTTATTGCTCCCAAATCTTTAACATTGTCCTCATTGTCTCTCTCGAACATTCACATAATCTCATTATCAAAGGAAATTCCATTTTTATCATAATCTTTGTCTGTTAGTCAAACTGCTACCTGTGTTGGACACATGTTCATTCTATTGACCTAAAAGCTCCTTAAATTGCAATTCATATTCTGTTCCATCTGTATCATTGGAACTGTCATACATTTGAAAAAATTTCATCATTTACTTGAAATACCTTCTCATGTGTCTTAAACCCATTGCACAATAATATTTGGGAGTTTGAAAGCGCCTATCTTTGTTAGTTCCTGGTTTTCTGATACTGTCCTTATGTTTCACAATTTCCTTATATGTATTTTAAATAACTTATTTAGTGAAATGTCTAATGGCTGTGGAATCTCTAGAGATGACTTCCCGTCTTATTTAAGTGAATCTGTAAAGATAAAATTACAGGAAAATGAAACGAGATAGAATTGATCTCATATACAAAACAATTGTCGACTCTTTAGTTTTTTTTTTTTTCATCCAGCCAAACATGTATTTAATACATTCTTCATCCCTTTAAATGAACTTCAACAAGCATACCATGTGAACATTTTTCCTTTGATATACTTTTTCTTCCAAGTATTACCATTGATTTAAGTTTTATACCATCAGTTAGGCATACTAAAACTGCAAAATGTTGCCATTCTTGTCCAGTTATTTTAACACTAATAGTGGTGTTTTTCTAAAAAGTTCACTGGTATTACCACGCAGGTTGATAAAATATTGGAGTTTCATTCCTGTTTCTTTTTGTCAACAATACATACCCATGTCTGCATCAAATGATTATAAATTCATGGAATTGTATAGTTTATATTCTCCATATTCTTTGGTAACTTTTGTATAATATGGGTTTACTTATGCAGTGCTTTCATATTTCTATGTAAAAGTCTGATACACCATTTAGCTGAAGCATGGAACTTTTGAATAATATTTTATTTACTTATGCCTCTGAAAAGCTGTAATGCTTTTATTCTGATAGCCATGGGGACGATAGCAAGTACTTTCAGCTGTTAACATACCCAAGTATATAAATCTTTTTCCAGTTTCTTATATAGAAAGACACTACAGCATTTAACTGTGTTCATTTTTGGCATTTTCTTGAGTGTTTCCTTTTCTTTCTGTCAATCCCTTCCTAATTTTTCCAACACATAAAGCTCTCTCTCATTACTTCCATTGTCCATATACTTCAACATATTCAATAACACACAACTTAAAACCAGCCTCTCCGTTTGTTGTTCTGCCTTAAGTGCTCATTGTTTAGTTTTTTCTTTTGTCTCTTTTTCTTATCAGAAGTAGAATTAATTTCTTAACACTTCTGGTGCATATATAAAGAGGTTCAGACTAATGTATCATCATAAGTATGTTTGTTTTGTAACAGAATCAAACTCTACTTAAGTGGTTGTGTTTGTTTTTGTGTGATGTCAACAACATATATCTGTTTACAGTATCAGCATCCAGATTTCATAGTAGCATAACTGATATGCCCTACACACTCAATTGTTTGTTGATATGTGTGTGGTGCAAATTTCAGGCCTAGATCCCTGATGGTTCAGTAAATAAGTTACATGTGACTTTCCATGCAAATTTTTGAGTAAGAAACTGACTTACCTATGACTATATATTCTAATGTCAGTACAGAACATACTATTGCTTGGTACTCTTTGTCCATTCATATCACCACATGTTCATATTGGTGTACTCATCTCTTTTGCACGCACCAAACTTAACTCATTGGCATACACAGATCTTCCACATTTAGTGCTCTTATCTCACATACCGCAGTGTGGTATTGTACATTTTATATGTTTCATAAAACCTACCATTTGTATGAAGAAAGAATAGTTTTGTTGCTAGAAGAGGTAATAGTTCCTGGAACTCCTTGCATCTCTTTGTTATTCTTGCTGTTATCTTCTCACTATTTCTGTCTCTAGCATTATTTAGCTAATTTATGTCACCAAAACAAGCAAGCAACTAATTTATTGACATCATTTCTTGGGGCTGCCATCTCCTCTTTTTGACTATTGTAGTGTATCTAGTTTTCTGTCAGTCTCCCAGAGATCCCACTACATTTTTTATATATCCAGTTTTTGTAAAGAGTAGTTATCTACTTATTCTTTTAAGCCTTTGCAGTTGGAGTCAGATTTTGTTTTCTAGTACTAATTAATATTTAAAGTAGTTTTAGTGTTGATCACTGAATTATAGACCATATTTCCAGATTTTGATCCTATTTTATTCCCTGCAGCTCTTTACAGATTCCCTACGGGAACCAGGTTGCCAGAGTGATTAATATTTCTGTTTGGAAAATAATGAAAAGCAATATATATTACATGCCAACATGAGTATATATTTGTGTACAAAGCTAGTTGCTTTTGAATTGTTTTACTAAGAATATATATGGCTACATATTTTTCTTATATCAGGTTTATCTCTTCTGTATATCCTACTTAAAGAAACAGTCTGTTTCATTAAGTTAATGGGCCCTGATACTGAGTTAAACCCCTTGAAGCATCGTTCTCCTCTGTAAAGTTATAATGTCCAGAAAATAATTGCAATTTCCTTTAAACAATTATCACAATAAAGTATATAAGTTCCTGTTCGGAATTGAAACTAAATTGCAGATTTCTACTGACACTACAACTGATGCTGATCTCATTTTACTTGTTAATTATTTGAAAACAGTTTATAACGAAGAAAAAGGAAGATGTGACATACCTAGTGGTTGTAGTAACATTGTTAGATTGTGGAACCAGTTTATTATTTTTTTTATGGAGTTATTCAAGGACGTCACTCCTATTGTTTTCTTCAGACTTTAACAAAACACTCATTAATATTGCTATTATCTAATATCAGGTTATCCTTGATCAAGTTGGTCTATGATCAAAAGTGTAGCAGTTGTGATGACCCTATCCTTTCTTTTTTTCAGACAAGGTATTTCAGGTTACATTTTCCAGTGTAAAAGGAAGAATTGGCTGCTATTTTTAACAGGTTGAAAGACCATGTAGATGCTTCTGTTTCAGCTTGTACTCATTAATATTATCTTAGTGCTGTTATGGTGCCTACTTAGAGCTAGGCGAAGTGCCTTGGCCACAGTATTAGTGAAAGGATATTAACCTATAACTCCACAACTGCCTCTTACGGTATCATGTTAACTGTTCAGTATATATAAGTAGAATGAAATGTTTCTCAGTTGAAATTGGAACATCATCATCATCATCATCAATGTTTAATGTCTGCTTTTTATGCTGGCATGGGTTGGATGGTCTGACTGAGGGCTGGCAAGCCAGAAGGTTGTACCAGGTTCCAATCCGATCTGGCAAATTTTCGACAGCTGGATGCCCTTCCTAATGCCAACCACTCAAAGAGTATAGTGGGTACTTTTTACGTGCTGCCGGCACGAGGGCCAGTCAGGTGGTACTGGCATCGACCATGGTGTTTTTATGTGCCACCGGCGCAGGACCAGTCAGGTGGCACTAGCATCAACAACACTTGAATGGTGCTTTTTACATGCCACCAGCATGGGTACTGATCAGGCGGTAGTGTCATTGGCCGTGACAACAATTTCACTTGCCTCAACAAGTCTTCGTAAGCACAGTTTATCGCCCAATGATCGAAGGGTACTCTTAAATGGGTTGGTTATGCTGCACTGGCATAGGCCACGGTTACGATTTCACTTGGCTTGCCAGGTCTTCTCAAGTACAGCATATCTCCAAAGGTCTCGGTCACTTGTTTTCGCCTCGGTGAGGCCCAATGTTCGAAGGTCGTGCTTCACCAGGTCTTCCTTGGTCTACCTCTTCCACAGGTTCCCTCAATCGCTAGGGTGTGACACTTTTTCACACAGCTGTCTTCATCCATACACAACACATGACCATACCAGCGCAGTCGTCTCTCTTGCACACCACATCTGATGCTTCTTAAGTTCAACTTTTCTCTCCGGGTGCTTACACTCTGTTGTGTATGCACACTAACATTACACATCCAGCAGAGCATACTGGTTTCATTCCTCGCAAGCTTATGCATGTCCTCAGCAGTCACAGCCCATGTTTCACAGCTATGTAGCATGGCTGTTCGTACACATGCGTCATACAGTCTACCTTTTACTCTGAGCGAGAGACCCTTTTGTCACCAGCAGAGGTAGGAGCTCACTGAACTTTGCCCAGGCTATTCTTATTCTAGCAGCTACACTTTCAGAGCATCCACCCCGCTACTGACTTGGTCACCTAGGTAACAGAAGCTATCAACTACTTGTAGTTTTTTCCCCTGGAATGTGATGGAAGCTGTTCTCTGCACATTTTCAGTGTTTATAGCACCTGAGCATTTGCCACATACAAAAACTATCTCCCCAGTTAGCCTTCCTTTGATATTGCTGCACCTCTTATGTGTCCATAGCTTACACTGGGAACATCTTATGGAGTTTCTACCTATTCCTTTTCTACAGATTGAGCAGGGCCATCTACCTGAAGGGATCTGTGGTTTGTCTGCCTTCCTACTTATTAAGACTTTGGTTTTAGCTAGGTTGACTCTAAGGCCCTTCGATTCTAATCCTTGCTTCCACACCTGAAACTTCTCCTCTAGTTCCTATAGTGACTCAGTAATTAGAACAAGGTCATCAGCATAGAGGAGCTCTCAGGGGCATCCTGTCTTGAATTCCTGTGTTATTGCCTAGAGGACTATGATGAATAAGAGTTGGCTGAGGATTGAACCTTGGTGGACCCCTACCTGGAATTCTTCACTATACTCATTGCCAACCCTCACCTTACTGATACCGTCCCTGTACATGGTTCACACAGCTCTCACTAACCATTCATCTATCCCTAGTTTCCTCATTTACCACCAGATAAGGGATCGGGGGACCCTGTCAGAGGCTTTCTCCATGTCAAGGAAAGCTAGGTACAGAGGTTTATCTTTGGCTAGGTATTTCTCCTGCAGCTGTCTTACCAGAAATATAGCATCAGTAGTGCTTTTCCCTGGCACAAGCCCAAACTGCATCTCATCTAGACTGACTCTCATTACCTGATACAACAACTTGATACTTTTGTATCTAATGCATCACCTTTTCCTTTGTAGCAGTTGACTATGGTGCTGCTATACCAGTCATTGGATATGACTCCTTCATGTATCACCTGATTCACTATATGGGTGACTAGACTATAGCCAATACCGCCAGATATTTTAAGCATCTCTTCAGTGATTCCTGATGGGCTGGGGGCTTTCCCTGTCTTCATACTTTTAATTGCTTTATCTACCCAAGGTGCTGTCAATTTGGATAGCTGGTCCCTCTGTTGGGAACCAGGTTACAGATTTGATTCTCTGGGAGTTTGTCTCCGTTCTAGAGTGTGGATATAAAATCAGTATCGGTTTTATATTTCAAAGTACTCTCATTTGTAATTATCTCTTTGTGGCCAGTATAATGGAATTGTATCCTAAGATATATTACTTGAATACTGGAAAAAGTGGTTTCAAATATTGCTGGTGAATGTGATGTTTTATTGGATGCAAGTTCTGTAGAAATAAATTCCAGGTAGATAGGTTGAGGTCAGAATTGGATTTCACCTTTTGGTTGTAGTTATTTCACTTTTGTTACAAATGCTCTTAGGAAAGGCATGAACATTGTGATCTCACTTTCTCCTTTCTCATTATGAATCTAGTGCATTATGTGTGTGTGTGTGTGTGTGTGTGTGTGTGTGTGTGTGTGTGTGTGTGTGTGTGTGTGTGTGTGTGTGTGTGAAAGAAATGTTTGAAATTGTATTGAGTTCAAATAATGTTCTTATATTCTGTTACTAGTTTCAACTATTGGACTGCAATCATGTGAGGAGTGAGGTGAGGGTGGGCTACCACCAAGGTATTGTAGTCAATTATTTTGACTTGATTACTTATTTCAGCTTGTCTTTATTTCAATAATCTGTATTTATTGAATGACTAAGTTAAATGTTTAGCACAAAAAACCACAGCTCAGTGTGCTGTTTTACACTGGGTACACACACATACATACTCTGTTATATTGAAAATGTGATAGTGTTCTGTTATTATTAGTATTATTTTCCTTTTTAATTAATGACTGTTCCTATTTACTTATTAATCTTTTATGTTAGTTTGAAACAACATTTTCCTCAGCCCACCTATATTTTAAAGCCTCAGCTTCATTTTCTAAATGAAGTTGTGATAGAGGCGTATTTTGCCACTGTTTTGAACATCATAAGAAGGAGGTCATGGGAATGAGGGAATGACTTAATTGATAAATCCATCATTACTGGATTTGAAATTGTTTAATGGTTAACTACAGTTACTTTCATAGTTTGTGTGCTTTGTCAGTGTGTTGAGGATTGTATCAAGGAATGTTAGTTTTGTTTATCTCCCACTTTATAACATGAGTAACTTACTGCATGCAAAATACCTTGAATATGAAATATATTGTAAAAAGGAGGAAATGATTAAACATTATTCTATACATGGACTCTGATGCTGTTGATTTTGACAAATAAGTTTCCAGTGCTTATGATTAATGGAACTACCCACCTGATAAAGTTTAGTGTAAGTGGCTGAGTATTCCACATGCTTTTACTCATGATATAATCTTCAAGCAGAGTCAACATATGACTGGGTAACAAGGTTATGTCATTAAGAAGTTTGCTTCACAATCACAGGGTTCCTGGTTCAATCCCAGTGCTTAGCATGTTTGATAAATGCCTTCTGTGATAGCCTCAGATCAACCCAAGCTTTGTGAGTGAAATTGAAGTAGATGAAAACTATGTCGAAGGCCATCTGATGGGCTATAATTATGATGTGGGTGTTTGTATGTACTTGCTCTTTTGTCCATGTATGTGTACATACATGTGTGCTCACACTCACCCCCCTTCTCTTTCTTTAAAAAGTTTCCCTCTATGTAAAGCTTTATGATATGCAGAAAATAACTAAAATTTCATACATTGTGGCATTATTATACTGCTAGCTATTGTTGTAGAGACCTGAAGGCTACACTTTGTGAAGCTTGTAGTTGTAGGCTCTTAGTGGCAGGAAACATTTCCTTCTTTAAGTTCACTTACTATGTACCGCTATTCAATTTAAAAGTTGTAAAATGAAAGACTCTCTCTCTCTCTCTCTCCACTTCTGTGACTGCTGATTCTGTCTAAGGAGGTAAAAAGTTTGTTTCTTCACCACATGGTTCTGGGTTCAGTCTCACTGCATGATATAGGTAAATGTCTTCTATTGTAACCTCAGGCTGACCAAAGCCTTGTGAGTGGTTTTGGTAGATGGAGACTGAAAGAAACTTGTGTACGTGTGTGTGTGGTTTTGTGTTTGTCCCCCCCCCTCCCCTTGATAACTGGTGTTGGTTTGTTTATGTCCCCATAACTTAGCAATTCTGCAAAAGAGACAAGTAGAATATGTACCAAGCTTGAAAAAAAAATTAAGTGCTGTTGTGATCGTGACTGCAACACCCTAGCCACTAGGCCATAAAATCAATAGAGCCAGTCAAACTGATGAAATATGATTGTGGTCACTAAACTTGCCACCAGTGGCTGCCAAATCTCCAAATTACTCCTTATAATTTGGAAGAAAGAGGAACAACACTTGGATTATGTAGTCCTTTTAAATATACCATTCTCATCCTGCTTTTGAATTGCAGTACATATTAGGTAAACAAAAAGCTTTAAGGGTAACATGTTTCCTCTCACAAATTGTCTACAAATTTATTAAGCCTTGTGATCTCCACAGTAACCAGCAGTATAATTACACCACGGTATTGTAAAATGTAGTCGTTTTATGCATCAGTTAATATGGTCCATGCCAAACAACAACTTCAAAAGTTAGTCAATACCATTCAGATACGAACTTTTACCCAACCCTTGGTAGCATGGAAAACAAACAAAACAATAATGATGAGGATACCACTGCCATGCTAGGACAGGATGAGTTGGATAGGTCTTGGCACTAATTGGGATCTTTGTCATCTGGAATACACAGCAACAAAGAACACATGCTTTAAGGATCAATAATAAGGGGTGGGGATGAATTGATTTTTTTAAAGAACTATTTCTAAGGCACATGCTATTTATCTTAGGAATTCTTGAGTTATCTCCCCTATTGTCAACCAGTTTGTTGTTCCATAGATGAAATTTCAAAACCATTTCTATTTGTAATAGTTGTTGTCTAGTCCAAGACCAGCCTTCATTGAAAATATTCGAACCATGTCCTGACCATATCTTTTTCAGGCAGTAGAACATTATCCAGTCTGTCCTTTTTTTTTTAAAGACTAGTTTAATTTGAGTGAGATTTGGCCAAGGGGGTTTGATGTCCTGCATGAATTCATAGTTGATGCCCGTCTCAAGAGAAAAAAAAAAAGTAGTTTTAATAATTGTTATTTGATCTGCAATTTAAAAAAATATTTTTTATTCATTGCTTCATAAAATAGGTCTAATAAATTGTCACTTTTTCAAATAACCAGGGTTAATTTTTGTAGTATAGTGTTTTTTTTTAAAGTTTGATGGTATTAGCTTGATGATGTCATACTATCCCTTCAGTATATCCTCTGCATCTTAGCTTTTGTCTGTCGTGTGATTTGATATCACTATTTTTACCCTTGGTTACCTTCAACCCTGAGTCCACTTGCTGAATGTTTTTGAACCAGGTTTGATAACTTGATAAACTGATATCTGTAAGGGAGTACAGATAGAAGTGGCTTTCCAGCAGATGCCCACCGTCCAGTTCTGACAGTAACATTATGGTAACATTATAATGATAATAATTTCAAATTTTGACACAAGGCCAGTGATTTTAGGGGTAAATAGATTACATTTACTCCAGTGCTCAACTGTTACTTTATTTTATCAAATCTGAAAGGATGAAAGCCAAAGTTGTAAGAGCTGGAAGAAATGCCACTAAGTATTTTGTTCAATGCACTAACAGTTTTCTCAGCTTGCCACCTTAATAATGATAACAGCAATCCTTTCTACTATAGACACAAAGCCTGAAGTTTAAGGGTGGAGGCAAGTCAGTTACATCAATCCCAGAGCACAACTGCTTCTTTATTTTATTTCACCTGAAAGGGTGAAAGGCAAAGTCAATATTTTATGAAATACTTGTAGACCATGTAAATGGTTTCCATATTTGCATGAGTTGGTCATAATTTGATGAGGTAGATATTTTTATGGCGAGATGTCCTTCCTGTTGCAAACTCTTATCTGTTTCCAATTAAAGCAAGTTTGTCTGTGATAATTTACATAATTTTTATACAATGAGTATTTCTGACCAAGATTTGTGTAAAACTTAAAACCAGTTGAGTCAAAATAGGAGTTACTGATGAATAATAAAATAGAAAAACTAAAAGTACTTTTGTTTAGGTTGCTAATATTATTGGAAAATTGATAGACGCCACACTCTGTTTTCATTTCTGCATTCAAACATTTCCTATCCAGGAAAATCAGCAGGTCACATTTAGTATATTTGCCATATGATTTATGCTTTTCTAAATCCAAATTTTTCTTTCTTTCTTCAGGATGGCCCCGGAAGTAATCCTATGTGAAGCTATCAAAGACAATCCATACAACTATAAAGCTGACATATGGTCATTAGGTACGTTCCTTCATCATATAAACATATACTTACTGCTTCTGCTCACTAAATTTGTCATTTATTATTATTGATGACTTAAGAAAAAAATATTACACCATGACCTGACACTTAGTTGGTAACTAAGTATATGACTATATACTTTACAGATGATTTCTAACTGTTTTATGTGTTATAATTCTTGACCCAGCTTAAACATGGTATAACTCTATAATCAGTGGTTATTCTGTATCCGTATGCATCTATCCTTATCCTATTCAACCATACCGTCCATCCCATTTTATCAGCTCTTCCTCACTGCTATGTTATGATGACAACTAGAATTATTATGCACAAGTACATTGTTAATAGTTTCAAAATAAACAAAAGTCACTTTATAATAGTCATTAACTACACATCACTCCATTGTTTAACTTGGGTAGTTATCAGATTTTTGGAAGTGAAATCAAGAGAATGAAATCTCGTCTTAAATATCAGTTGGTCTTCCAACATTTCAGGAAAGCTGAAAAATCTGCTTCAAATATTTCAAAGTTCTTTTACTGGTCACATATGTTATTCTTGAATGTGTATAAATACTTAATTTTGTTTAATTTGGAATGGTCACTGCCAATACACTAAGCAAGGGGTAAAAATCAACAAACAAAATAAATGGCATCTGTAAAAATTTAAATTCAATTCTTCTTTCCTCATTACCCTTGTAGGTGTGAATATAATATATGAACCAGCGTCGCCTTCCTGGCACTTGGCCGGTGGCACGTGAAAAGACGTTTTAGCGAGGTCGTTGCCAGTGTTGCTGGACTGGCTCCTGTGCAGGTGGCACATAAAATACACCATTTTGAGTGTGACTGTTGCCGGTACCACCTGACTGGCCTTCATGCCGGTGGCACGTAAAAGCACCCACTACACTCTCAGAGTGGTTGGCGTTAGGAAGGGCATCCAGCTGTAGAAACTCTGCCAAATCAGATTGGAGCCTGGCGTAGCCATCTGTTTCGCAAGTCCTCAGTCAAATCGTCCAACTCATGCTAGCATGGAAAGCGGACGTTAAATGATGATGATGAAAGTATATTAATGAAAATATACTGTATCTGTTACAAATTAAATTTTACCAACAAATACATTTGTTATATTCTGTCTTTGTCTCTCCTCTTATTATCTCTTTGTCTTCCTCTGTTTCTTATGCATAGTTGTATACAGCAATAGATATGTCAGAAACATCATCATCATCATCATCATCATTTAACGTCCGTTTTCTATACTGGCATGGGTTGGACGGCTTGACAGGAACTGGAGAATAAAAAAGGAAAGGGGAAATGAGTATAAAATAGGAGGGGGTGATTTTCATTTTCTCAGTAGCCTGTACTTGACTTTTGAAATATGTTCCTACTTTAGGGAGTAATGAAAATGCTTACATGTCTGTTACGAATTCTTGTAATGATGTCATATACTGCACTTGGAGCTGAACCTATTCCCCCTCCCCCCACCCTTATTCCTCTAAGTAGTGAGAGTAGTTGAGTCAGAGCCATACAGAAATTTGATCTTCACAATTACAGAAGTCCTCTGTATTTTATAATTGCTTCATTGCTTTAATTTCACAATACAAGAAGTTGGAACCAAAATAAAACAAGCAAAAATATACAAAATAAATGGAAAAAAAGTCTTTTGGAAAGGTTAAGAAAAAGATGTCACCAAATTCTCTTGGTTGATAATTAAATGAATTTTTGGATGTATTTAACATATTTAAAACATTTTCATGAGGGGAAGTTATTGGAAATGAAAGGTAAAGATTTCTAACCTGTTTGATATTATCAGTTTTAAGCAACAAGTTCTTTTAATTTTCTTGAAAAGGATTGGCTTAAATGTCTTGTGTAATTTTTATTTTTAGATTTAGAAATTTGTGATTCTAAACCTTGATGCCAATTATTTATTTTTTTCTCTCATTAAAAATAAAATTTTTTGATATTTTTAAGAGTCTTGGCTAATTTTCTGATGCTCTAGTAAACTCCCGTTAAGCTGATTCAGCAACTTTTATTTCTTCAGCTTTTATCATTTTGTGTTCAATATTTGTGAACATAGGTTTCTTGAAAAACATGTCATCTCATCTTCTATATTGTCCTCTATAAATTTAAGACCTTTGCCTGTAAATAACTGTTTGTAAGGGCTGCAAAACAAAAAGTTTATAGTGTGCTGAGTTTATGAACCTTTGATTTTAAATTGAAGACACTTCATTACTTTATGCTAATGCCACTAATATCTTTGAAAAATACATCACATGAGCTCATTCTCCGTGGTAAATCTATGTTTAAAGCTTTGCTCAAGCTCTACAATAACCAGCTTCCTGATTCTTCCCCCTCAGAATGTCAATTTTCTGGATTACCCCAACTTCTTGCATTTTCTTGCAGACTGCGACCTACATATATCCAAATTAAAACAATTTATTTTTTAAAGTTTTAACAGATTACTTCACCACTGCTAACATCTGTTGTTTTATATATGTATCTTCACAGAAAACAGTGAATGTTTCTTACATTTTATCCCATTTATTTAAATCTTATTTTACTTTGATTGTGAAGAAAGGTCACATCTTATGAAAGCCTTAGAAGAGTAGAGGAAGTGATTAAGATTAGTGAACAAAAGTGGTCTTTTAAGGATTCGAGCTTTATGTAGTGTGAAAATAAACACGACTAGACTAGAACAATTGGCATGTGCAAAGATAATTAACAATAAAGGTTGGCGTCGTCTGTTTATTACTGTTCAATAATTGTGATAAACTTTCAGGCTAAACTGAAGCATCCAGAATTTTGGACAAGCCTGTCCTTTCATATATTTGACTATCTTCTTGCCCATAGGCATATTTAAATCCACCTGACTTGTTTTTGCTGTCAATACTATCAAAACCTACTGGTGTCCAGAAACAGACACATTAGTAAAGAAAATGTATCCTACCTTGATTGCCACACTGCACTTCATACAATTAACCATTGCATGTTGCAGCTGCAGTGTGGTTCTAGCTGGACAAAAACATGTGATCCATGAATCACACTTACTTATGTGGCCAACTATAGATGTTCCATAAAGTTGTTTGTTTTGGTCCGAGACTACATAACAACAGCAACAAAGACCACAACAGCACATATACTAAAAACAAATTTTTGTTATGAGGGAAATACATAGAAACATAGTATCAAAAGGAAAATTGCATTGTTCTTCATATATTTTCCCTTTTTTTTTTTCTTTTACAGGTATCACTCTCATAGAATTTGCTCAGATTGAACCCCCTAACAATGATATGCATCAAATGAGGGTGCTAATAAAAATTCAGAAATCTGACCCTCCGACTCTAGACTATCCTTCCAGATGGTAGGTGTTGATTACAGACATGTGCACATATGCGCGCTCTGCATTTTGTTTCATATTTTTTGCTAATGTTCTGACAATTGATATTTTGTTACTCGATTGCGCCAAATTCAATTTTCCCTTCGATCTACTACTAAATATATCTTACATAATCTGGTAAAAATTAAAGATCAACATGTTTTCAAATAATAGAAAAATAAAAAACTTTCCCACCACCTCCATAACATCACACCCGCATGCCTGATGCTAGGCAAAATGGCTGAGTGCTGAATTTTAGTGTGATTAACTCAGGAGTATAACGTAATATAGGATTTGAACTTATAATTATGTGATCAGGAGTCTGACGTCTTAACTAGCAGCAGTTTTACCTCAAATGTCTGTCATTTTTACTATATAGATACATACTTCCAGGTCTTGCTTTTGCCCTGTTTCTAGCAGCCCTCTTCATCAGGCCAGCCTGGTGTGGATGCTGATTTAGTCACCAATGACCTGACATATTAACAGGTTGTACTTGATTACATATTACCAGTAGCACTGAAAGTACCCTAACATAAATGTGCGTGCGTGCACACACACACGCGCACACACTTTTCATTTTTCATGGAAAATTGAGAAGCGCTCAATGCACATCTCTGCTAGAATTGTTTGGTCTGTTAGAATTGTGTGTCATTAAACAGGTTTAATTCCACATACCTAAATGTTTTATATAGTTGATGTCAGTTGACTTGAAATTTTCAGGCACTAGGAATCAATTCTGTCAGAGCAACATGCAGTTCTCTGTCTGTCTGTCTCTGCATGTGTGTGTGTGTGTGTGTGTGTGTGTGTGTTTGTACTCTGTAAACTAGTGGTCATTAGGGAGGACCTCCAACTGTAGAAACAATGCCAGCATGGAAGGTGGACATAAAATTATGTAGTCTGTGAATGTATGTAAATACACACATACACACAAAAGCTTTCGTTTGTAACCTTCTATATATTAAAAGCTGATCACAGGCATGGCCGTTTGCTAAGAAGTTTGCTTCTACTATAGCCCCAGGCTGACCAAAGCCTTGTGAGTGGATTTGGTAGATGGGAACTGAAAGATGTGTGTGTGTGTGTGTGTGTGTGTGTATTTGTGCTTGCCTATCACCACTTCTTGGCAGCTGGTGTTGTCTTCTTTACATCCTCATAACTTAGCAGTTCAGCAAAAGGGTCCGATAGAAAAAGTACCATATTTAAAAAAGGTAAGTACTGGGATTGATTCGTTTGACTAAACACTTCAACGCAGTTCAATGACTGAAACAAGTAAAAAGTAATAAATGATAAAAGATGATATTTAGCAAAGACACATATACGAGCTAATAGCGTTCAATGTCAGTCTACTTAGTTTTCTCCCTTACACAAACACTTACAATGAAGGAAACAAGTTCCAGGGAGATTATTCATGTGTGTATATATTGTTGACATGATAACCTTCAAAGCTGTTATCATCTATTATCTATATATATAAAGATGAGAATGTGTGTGTGTATGTGTCTGTCTGTGTGTCTGCGTGAATCCCTAAAACTTGACAACAACACAACCAATTTCATTCAAATTTTACACATGCCTTACTTAGGGTCCATGTAGTGTCTTAGTTCCCCCCCCCCCCACCCAATTTTAACTTCTTGCCAAGTGCGACCCCAGAGCAATATCATATCTCCTCCACTATTGCAGTATTACATGTCAAAAGTGAAACAATAACATCTCTATTGTTATGTCAGATATTTTCACTTTAATAGTTTCACTTTAATACTGAAACTATTAAAGTGAAACTATTCTCACGTATATACAGGCATATATACATACATACATACTTACATATATATAATATATATATATTATATATATATATATATATATATATACATCTGGTGCTCCATGACCTCCATTTTTCAGGAGCAAAATCCTTTTAACAGGTTCCATAAGACTGGGATTTTGAAATCTGCGCATAAAGATCAGTAGTATGGGATACATGTGTCATGATTACAATTTTTTTAGGGTGTGTAAAGAGGGAAAGAACCCTCATCTGCAATTTTGTGAATCATAGGTATTCCAGTTCATTAGAGAAAATATAACAGAAAAGTTTAATTCTTCCATTGCATGTAACATGGGCAACACCAGGTATCTCTGCTAGTTTATTATAAATTACTTTTCTCTGTTATCACAGCTAATCTTATTCTTGAAGCAGAATCCTGCAAGAGAAACATTCCAAACTAAGAATAATTGGTGCAGTTAGCGATTTTTTAACATAATCCCATGCTGCTTGACAGTATAGAAGCACAAACTTCCACTGTCCTTTAGGAAACAACCTTGCAAAACTAAGAAGGGAGCAAGAAATATGTTGTCTTCATTATGAGCGATGGATGCACAAATTGTACCGTCGGGGTCTTTGGCAAAGTGACAGATGTGGTGGTTGCCCAGAATTATTTGTATAAAATTGATAATTGGTATTTTTTGTTATATAGCTCTTGTTAGTACTAGATGTGCTGTAACAAAGTCATGACAGTTAGAGCAAGGAAATGAGTGCTGAAAGTTAAGGAAGACAGACCTCTACTGGCTACAGTAAATTTCTGTTTTTGTGCAAAAAGTTGAGTTCAAGAACCATGAGTAAAAGTTGTGATACTGCTTGGCAGTAAGACATGGATATTGAATGTGGAAGATCTGCTTGATACAGCATGAGATGATGTTTAACTGCATAAAGAAATAACACAAATAAGGCAGGTCGTTAAAGGTATCAGCTGAGACAATTAGGCAAGTATTGATATATGATATGAATGCTGATAAGTGTTAAGAGGTTTAAAAAAAAAAAAAAAAAAAAAAAAGAAAGAAATGTCATGTTCTGCCAGTTGAGTTTTCTTGGAAAGAGGAAGACATAGTGGAGATTGAAGTCAAATTTGAAGATGTTGGACTTCAGAAAATATTACAAAAGATTGAGACTAGCGTGATAATATGCTGGACTGCAGAGCCATTCAACACACACGTTTATAGAATGTATTCATTCTGTTATTTATTAAACAATCTATGTTGAAATCTCTCTCTCTTATTCGTACTCTTTTCTTTTTAGGTCCCCTGCATTTAGTCATTTCATCAGCAAGTGCCTCATCAAAGATCCAGCACAGCGTCCAACGGCAGCTGAATTGCTACAGGTGAACTAATTAATCAATTTTTTTGCCACTTTTATTTGTTTAATTTCCATAAGAATTTAATTTCTTTTCTCTGTTTTAGAATGTTGACTTTTTTTAAAGCTGCCATTTTCTGGTATAGTTAATTATTTTCATATATCATTTGTGTTGTATCTTCTAGAACATTCACATTTTTCTGTTGGTCTTGAATTGGCACAGTTTAGAGTATTAAGCAAAATGCCTTCTTACATTTTGAGTTCACATCCCACTGATGTCAGTTTCGCTTTGCATCCTTCTTGGAGCAATAAAGTACTAATCTAGTGGTGGATGGCAAAATCCTTAGGCATCAAATGGAATGAGTGTGATATTTGTTCTGGCTCTTTGTGTTCTGAGATCAAATTCTACTGTGGGTAGTAGCCAAGTTTAACATCACCACTTGATCTTTGGAGCTTTTAGCTGAGTCTACTCTTTTGCAAGCATTTGGGTGAAGTCTCTGGTTTGAGAATATCTTCTTTCCTCCCTCTCATCAGTCAGAGAACCCCTATAGACCATTTTTTTCAACCTTCTACTATGCTCCATCTTGTTCTCTTCTTTCTGTTTTTCTCTTTGTTTCTCCTACTTACACTTTATCCATTCTTCCACTTCTTTCTCCCTCTGTCTGTTTAGTTTACTGCTCATTGTAGAATCCTTTTCTCATATTCCTTTACTAAAGACAAAGTATTGAGCTATGACAGTGTTGTAACTTTAATGAGTGATTCATTGTCTTGCAATGCCCAGTTCATTTGCTCGTATTGTAAAATCATCCAACAATTGGCTATCATCATCATAACTAGGTTAAATTTATAAGTCATCTATTTTATCTTTATAGAAAACTGGCTTGATGGATTGTTTTTGTGATTTAGAGAGGATTATCTTGAGTTCATAAATATAGATATGTAATCATTGTTATCTTTGGCATCAACCACACACATACATGTGCAAATTGACCAATCTTGGCAAAGATTTTTTTCCATAGATATTAGAATATATTCAGGTAAACCAAATTTCTTTTGCAGCTAATAAGCTACTGTTTAGCAGTATACTAAAGGATGGATTTTAAAGTAATAAAATTACATGTCAATTACCAATTCTAATTTGGTTGCTAGTCTTGCACTAAACTGCTGGAAAATCATTACACATATATACACTCAGTAGATTAAAATACTTCATCTTACAGAGGATGTTTATTTATATTGGATATTGGAAAGCTATATTCATATTATCTATATTTTGCTATACAGTACTGATATGTAATACATATTACTGTATCATGAGTATTTTTATATTTTCTTCACAATTTACTTTCTATTATAATTTGTCTGGCAGATGTTTTTAGTTTTGCATTTACACTGATGCACATGTGAAAACATATGTACAGACATGGAAAATCACACATTCTGTCACTTATGAATATATGCATATATGTACAATTGCATATGTATATACAGAGTCATACTCTTACAAGAGGGCAAGAAAAACACACAAATATTTGTCCAGGTAAAACACAATTGCTGACACACCTTGAAATAGAATTGGTTCTTTTTCAATTGGCAACTATCTAAACTTTGTTTTTTGTTATTTCAGCATCCTTTTATCAAAGCTTTTACTAACAAGAAAGCAATATTAAACCTGTTGAGTGAAGCAAAGGCTGAAGTGGAGGAGACAGTTCTTGAAATGGATGATGAAGAAGATATAAAGTCAATCAAGGTTCACAACAGACATTTTCCCTTTTATAATAATTCCTTCCTTAAGAAATTTGATCTTTTTTTTCCTCCATGCTTTTTGTTGTCATTTCCTTGTTTTTTTTTTTCATTCATTTTTTTTCCTTATGTTCATTCTGTTTCTTTCCCATTTAGTCTTTTACTTAGTCTATTGTCCATTTAGTCTTCAGCCTCTTCTTTATTTTGCCTGTTCACTGTTTTATCCATTTAGTCCTTTCCATTTTCAGTTTTTTACTCTTATGTATGTATGAGTTCATATGTTCATTTAGCTCTTCAGTTGTTACTTTATTTGTTCACTCGCCTCCTTCTCTTTCTAGTCTCTTTCATTTCCTTTTTCAAGTCCCCTTTTCTCGTTTGTTTCAAATCTCTCTCTCCTCCCTTCATTCTTTCTCTATTGCTTGCTTTTAAAATCTCTTGTATCCTCTCTCTCACAGTTTCTGCCTCATTTGTTTGTCGGTTGTTTCCTCTCTTTTCTCTACTCTCTCATATTCTTGTCTCTTACTCTTGTCTTTACTCTTTCTTATCCTCATCTTTGCTCCATCTCATCTGCTCTTTCACTTCTGTCCCTACATTTTCTTACATCTCTGCATTCTCTCTATCTTCTCATCTCATCTCTACTTTTTCTCTCTTTCGCTATTCTATCTATCTTGCATGTGTCTGCTTTCTTTTACCTCCATCACCATTGTATATCTTGTTCTCTCTTTTGGACTTCCCCTTGCTCTTGCTATCTTGCTCTCATCTCTGCTTCCCCATCTGTACTGTTCTCTCTCTCTCTCTCTATCTCTCTCTCTCTCTCTCTCTCTCTCTCTCTCTCTCTCTCTCTCTCTCTCTTAGTTTCTCTTGTTTTATTTTTTCATACTTTATTCATACTTTAATGCTCTTCTTTCTGTTTTTTATCATTCTGAAAATCATTCTTTGTCCCCATAGTTTTTATTTCTTTTAAAAATCACATCTTCTCATTCTATTTTATCCTACCATTAATATGCTTACCCCTTTACTCCAGATAACATTTTATATTCAGACTGCATAAAATATTTTTAGATAACATTTTAAAAATTTTATGTTTAAATCTGTTTTATTTTTCATTTTATTTCCATTTTTTTTTTCTGTGGCATTTTCTTTCATTTCTATTCTATGGAGAAAAATAAATGCAATTAGCATTTCCATAGAATTTAAAAAAAAAAATGTTTTTCTTCATTGGCGAGATCTTCTGTCACACTGGCAAAATTCCAAAAGTTCACCTTGTTTAAAATAACCAACATCTAATATTCTAATATTCTATTGTCTGCTTGAAGGATTAAATGTTTAAAAAAAAAATTCTTCCAGAAAGTTTTTAACTTCTCACACCACCTCCCTTTAGGCAATGCATTCACTATACTTATGCATTATATATATATATATATATATATATATATATATATATATACTCACACGTGTGTGTGTGTGTGTGCATGTGGTCATATGTGCATGCACACATACACACATGTACACACCTGCATAAATGCACATGCTTGTATGTGTATACACTCTGACTTAGAAATGTATATACACATGCAGAATATGTTCACATTTAGCTTAGAACTCCTGATGAAGGAGTTAAAGTATTGAAATCTAACTCCATTGCCGATACATATCTGTATTCATCTGAATATGCACAGTCATACACTTTCATAACATACACAAACACAAATGTTGGTTCTCAGAATAGAAAATAGCCAGTATGTGGAGTTGACTGGAGAGTTGAATGGAGTGACCAAAGCCATAGTAATGCAGTGATGAAGATTTGGACAGCAAAGATGCTGATGAGCTTGGTGACATTGTGAAGCCCTTTATCTGCCTGCAAGCTGATTGCACTTTTTATTTTTGTTTGACCTTTCCCCTTCCCACAGAACATTCCAGAGGACAGCAAATCCTTCGATCTGGACACAATCTCCAACCTGAATATTGAAGACATGGAGAAAACAGACCCGGGCAAGGATGACATTATTGTAAGTAGAGAGGTACAGAGGCTGTGGTGGTGGTGTTAGTGGCAGCATTATTGGAGGTGTTAGGTGTGTAATAGTGGTAGTAGTTTGTGGTTGTGATGCTTATAGTTGCACTACAAATTCCTCTCTGTCTCTCTCTCTCTCTATCTATCTCTCTCACTCAATCTCTGCCTCAGGAATTACACAATATTGTTTTGCTTAATACCTTAACATCTTATTCTAAAAGCCACAAATATTGTATTGAGCTTATTTTGATTCAGTTTTAGAAGGATAGGTGTCCAACAGTAAAATATGTTTTTACAAATGAAGAACAGACCTGGATTTGTAGAAAAAAACCCCAATCCATTGTAGAGTATTAAAAAATAAAATTATCCAGATATACAATTACATGCATGCATCACACTAACAACTCTACAAGCACATGCATGCACACACACATGCACATGCACCCCCTTATTACTGCTAGTGCAGAGTTATAAATTACATAAAATTAATAAAGGATGTAATTTTATTGCTGTCGCTATGTTGTTTATAGTACTTTCCAGTTTACAGTGAAGTGCTGGGTATTTGAAATAACTAAAGTTAGTCTTTGTTGAGAGAATGATTCAAATTCATTATGTTAGATGTAACATCAAGCATAAAGCATTGCTAATTAGTGCTTTATGCTATACCTTGTGTGTTTTTCTTAATCATTTTAATAACCATTTGAAGTTGACAATGATCTCTTGATTTGATGTCACTAGAGTGACTAACTACTGTTTGGAATGACCACAAGAGATATGCACTTATGGAAAACAGCAGGACTGTTGGTAACAATATAGGGATGTTGAATATATGCAAAGTAGGACATGCACTAGTCACTTGTCTTTAATTGCTGTAAAAGCACAGGAGATGCTTTGAGAAAGAAGCAACTACAAAGACATCAAGCTAATAAACCACTATATTAATGTACCAGAAAGAGTTATAGTTCAAAAGATTAGAAAAAATATAATTTAGATGAGATGCAGTTTGGGTTTGTACTACTGGTTCCCTCTCGGGAAGTGCTTAGAAAGTGCAGGCCACTGTACATAGCATTCATTGACCCCGCGAAGAACTTTAATAAGGTACTATGCTCTGAAGTCTGGTGGTTACTAAGAAAACTTGTAGATAAATGAATTGTGAGAGCCATTCAAGCTAAAAGGTGCTGTTAGCAAAGGAAATAGCAACATATACAGCAAGGAATTTAGCATACAGGTAGGTAGCCAGCAAAGCTTGATATTCATCCTCTTCTGTTTATTATAATTCTCCAGGTCATATTAATAGTTCTGAATGCTGATACCCTAATTTGCATATTTGAATCTGTTCATGATTTAGCAAGAAGTTCCATTTGCAGAATCAAATCCTGAAATCATGAGGTTTTCAAGTAAACCCACCAAAGATAAAAATGTATGCTGCTATCTGGAAAGTGGCAATGCTCAACACACAGAAAAAGAATAGATAGAAATGTCAAACAGTGTACTTAGTGTAAACTATGATTGCTTAAGAAACGCTGTAGACTCACAGACAGGCTGACAAAGAAGAAGGACTTCATATGTGATAGATGCATAAGAGTAATTATTAGTAGAGTCCCCACCATAAAGTTCTTTCAAATACCAAGAAGGCTCCAAGAAATAGTTGCCAGTTTCTGTTACTTAGGCAATCAAATTAGTGGTATAATAGTGTTTTGAACACATAGAAACCAGAGTAGAAAGGGGATGTCAAAAATCCAGAAAGTTATTATTTTTACTAATAGCAAAGGGATTATCTATCCAAGAGAAGGGCAGATAGCATGATGCTTGTATACAAACTGCATTGTAGCATGGTAACAAAACATGGTCAGTGAGTGTAGAGGATGTGTGAAAGCTGGGAAGAAATGAGGTGAGTATTCTCTGCTGGGTGTGTTGAATTAATTTGCATGAAGGATGGACAGCAAATGAGCTTAGAGACAAAAACAAAAAGGATGTCACAGAAATCAGGTGTGCTGGAGAGAAGACTTAGCTAATATAGGCATATGTAATGCATATAGATACAGTTGGGTAACAAAGTAATAAGCAATCCATGTGGAAGGAAGCTACAAAAAAAAGGAAGAATAATTGTTGCAGACGAAGACCTACCCAACCCATGCAAGTAGAGAAAAATGGACCTAAAATGATGATGACTGTTGACAATTTTAATATATTATGTTAATATTTTTCTTAATTATTTCTCATGAAGTCATTTTTATTATTTGGGATTTGTTGATAATATGACTGACTGTTTCAGCCTGTTAATGCATTAGTGTGCTGTCTTGTCAACTAAAGGGTGGGTTTTGTATTTCATCATCAGCATGTTGCCTGTCCTGGTGAAAACATTAAGCTCTCAGTCCATTTTGTAAAAATGGGATATAATTGCAAGAGATACATTTCATCACTGTAAGCCATGAGATCTCTGTTTTATTGACAAATATGTTTGTTATTAGTAATATACTACATAATTGACAAATGCACTATGTATCTGACAAATTTATTGTCACACAATGCAGAGTTCAAATCATGGCATGTACAAAACCATGACAACCAAGACACCTTATTTGAGAAGTTCTTGTAGTTTGTATTTGATATTTTGAATTTTTTCTGCAAAGTGTTACATGTCATACAGAAATTAATCAAATATTGTCATGTTCATACGTGATTCTTTACATTGAGAAGTATCATTCAACTGACAGGTTGAACTGTCTATGGAAATAATAAATGCAAAGGTTTAGAATTTTTACCATTCATCCATTTTTGATTGTTTACATTGCAATTCCTTAATTTCCCTACTGCTTAATGAAATCATTGCCTTCTTCTTGCACAGATTGATAATGATAATAAAGATATTCCTGCCCCTGATGACTCCAGCACACCCTCACCAGCTTCCGTTACCTCAGACAAAGACACGAAACAGAGCAAAACTGTTTCAAATGATTCCAGTAGTGTTTCCATTCCTGAGCCTTCTTCCAAAATTCCCCAAGCTTTACCCGATACTACTGAATGTGCTTCTAACAGTCCAGAAGTCCCATCTGAGGCTCCAACCCCTATCAGTGAAAGTTGCAGCTCCCTGTCTGACACCCATGAGAACATTGCACAAAAGCCCACCAGTCTGCCTGTCAGTAGTAATGATACCATGGCTGAAATTAGTGTTGATAAGAAATCATTGGAAACCACTGAGGACTTAGATCGCTCCTCTGATGAAGGGTTAGGTCCTAGTGGAGATGAGAAGTCTGATGCCAGTGCGGTAAGCGGTTGATTAATCTTATTTATTTTAATTTGGTTTTGGTTAACTCAGCCTTTATCTTGCTTCTTTTTTTTTTCTTTGTTATGAAAGGCAATTTTTTAAAATTTATTTTAGCCACCTGTAATTGTCTGAATTAATCAGAACAATTAATTGTAGAATCGTTGTGGCTTTGAGGCTACTGAACTACAAGGTGTTGAATTAAAACCTTTAAATAGCTATATATGAACTTTCTTTTGTCCTTATATAGTCCTACTTTTGTTATTTTCTTTTTAATTGTAGAAATGGTATTCAGATGTAAAATATATTAGCCCTCATTAATTCATAAGTTTTTTTCTATTATTTGTAATTGTCAATTGATATTATTAGCTAGTTTTAGTTGGAGATGAAATTGAGCTTTCCATATGAAAATTATAAAGTAAATATTTTGATTTCTTTTTGCATGTTTTACATTTGTTTTTCAAGTTAACATTAGTGGAATTATTTTTAGCAAATTGGATGTTTGTATATTGTTGGAGCAAATGTTCTTGCATCTGGATACCATTCTTGAAGTAATAGTGTAGTCTGCATGTTTTTCAAATAGATTAAGGCAAGCAGAATTGTGCCTTCATCAGAGACCCAGCACAATACCTAGAGTAAGATTTAAACCTAATTATGCTTGTTAAGTTGTCCAACATCTTAATCTCATGCCATTATATTTTTCTAAACACTTAATAAACTATTTCAGACACATCATTTCATTGCCCCTACTGCTTTTCATTGTGATTTGTTTGTTTGTTTGTTGTAGAGCCCTGCTAAAATTGTCGAGGACAAAATTTTGGTTCCTAGTGGTCCAGCAGATACTGTGATTTCAACTACGTCTCCATCAGATATACTAATTCAGCAAAAGGAGGAAGATTCTAACAAAGCTAATATAGCTTACCAGATTCTTGAAGACATCATTGATGACGTCATCAAGTCAACAACTGTCCAGCCTTCCATTCCAGCAGTTGTCTTTGATACAGTTAGTGATGTGGTCGGAGAAGACAGAGAGATTAATGACCAAGATGAAGTGCCAGGTGATTTCCCTTATGAGAAAATTACCAGTGACGAGCCCATTAGTGCCTTAGATGAGACGGAGGTGCAAGAAGTTAAAGTCAGCATTTTAGAGGACAATGAAGACAATGTGCCATGTGAACCATTAACTGATTTGAATTCTGTGTTTACAATCAATGGACAAGTGATACCAGAAAACCATAATGAATTTGTTGCTAATGGTTATGTACCTGGGACAGAAAATGGTACATATGATATGAACAATGTGTCTGTGGCTAACACGAAGCCACAACCAGTCCAACATACGGACTTAGACACATTTGAAACTAAACTGGATATTTCAAACCCAGATGATGATGAACGACTAAAAGATTCTGATACCCTTACCTCCCTCAGCAGTTTTGAGAAAGAGGAGAAGAAACCAACAAAAGATAATGCTGTGTTACGGTATAAGCAAAGGCAAAAAACGGTGAGATCTTTCTTTAAGTATTTATTTTTCTTGTTCTTGTATTTAATATATTTACTTATTTCCTTCAGTTTTTATGCTCATATTTTGAAAAAGACTTACATTTTGCTTGTCTTTTCTTTGTTGTGAAGGAAATATTTTGTTTGTGTATGTATTATTTGTACAAATAATACATACACAATGTATTAACTGAAAGGGAATAGTTAAAATGAAATGAGTTGAAATTCTAAAATATTAAGAAATCAATTATATTATTGAAGAGTTAAAGGCTTGAACAATGGTTGATGGTTAAGAAGACATTAAAATAAATATTCAGCTGGTCAGGGAACGAAATTATTAGTTTGTTAATTGAACTTTACTTGAAGCGGATAAAGAAAAATTAAAAAATTAAGCCAAGAATATCTATTAGAGTAAGTGCTCTGGTATAATTGTATTAAAGTTACTCTTTTGACATGAGGAATTGATATTTTCCTTTTATTAAATGACTGTCTAGAAAGTTGTATCAACAGAAAAGAATTGGATTATCAAATAATTTCTGTAATATAAAACATATAGAAATGAAATATACATGCATATGGGTGTTTATGCTCATAATACATGTGCAAATGTATATGATGGAAATATGTGCATGCTTGTATATAGTCATAACATTTAACACAGAAATTTACTTGTTTAACTTTGACTGATATACATCATCATCATCGTCGTCGTTGAACGTCCGCTTTCCATGCTAGCATGGGTTGGATGATTTGACTGAGGACTGGTGGACCAGGAGGCGACACCAGGCTCCAATCTGATTTGGCAGAGTTTCTACAGCTGGATGCCCTTCCTAACACCAACCACTCCGAGAGTGTAGTGGGTGCTTATATATATATATATATATATACATGTGTGTGCAACTACAATTTTTCTTAGTTTGCTGTAAATGGCAAGAATATTTTGAAATATGATGATGGTCCTTTTTGCTCTCCTCATTTTTATTTCTCTCATGTATCATCAAAGTTTTCTTCTTCATACTTTCAGTTTAATTTAATTAAATGAAACAGAAGTTACTTTTTTTTCCTGTTGTAATTAGTTTATGAATTTTCATGTATTGAGTACTGTATTTATTTTATATATATATATATATATATATATATATATATATACATATATAAAATTTAAAATTTGTCTCCTTTCATTATAGATTGGCGTCATTTCTTTCTGGCATTGCAGCTTTTCACTTTCTTTCTGTTGCTTTCTTTGGCTCTTAAGTGGAAGTCCTTTTAGATAACTAAAGCTGTTCTCCTTATCAGTTAATCTGATAACATGGCTCTTATCTGATTTCATATCATGTTTTCTATTTTGTGTTCAAATATGGCAAGTGGTTGTGTGTTTATTTTAATTTCATTGATGTTGCTAAAGCCTTGTAAAAACTTGATTGAAATAGGTGCTGAGCTCAGATGTGAGAAAAATAAAACTAAATTCTGTAAAAAATAAGATCTTTATTAATTCTGTAAATAATAAGTATTATTAAAATGTTATAGATATCTAAGAATGTAAGGGAATGGGTTGGAATTAAATTATTTAAAGTATTTAGGTCTGATAGTCATAATTCTGAGTTCATATCATAGTAAGATTGATTTTCATTTCAATGAGATTGATAAAATACATAGCAACGATATATTGAGGTCAGCTTAATCAACTCTACTTCTTCCATTCAATCAAATTATGTGAGAAATCATTGTATGTAATCATTTTCTATATTTAATGTATTGTCTGCACATGCTATGTTGTTATTGTTGAGAAAATGAAAATAACCTTTTGCCATCTAAACTGTATTTTTTGATAATGTTTTGAGTGTCTTTTTGACAATAACAAATCTTTACAAATTTGTTTGTATATTGTGTCTATACTTGATTTTAATTTATAATTGCTCAGAGTAGGATGATAATTTGCTGTTTGCTGAGTTCAGTGCTTTTAATTTCATTTGATTGCATCATCATTATCTCTATTATCATTATTCTTTATATCATTTTTAAAAGTGTGGTAGAGTGAAGGAAAGCACTGTACTATTTACATTTGCATTTAGTTTTGCACCTCAGCTGGCAGATTGGAATTTGCTTCTCATATCAATAAATTTAACACTTAGCATTTAAAATGGCCATATCCGGCCAAAGTATTCTGACTGTTATATATTCAAACAGGCCAGATCTGGTCTCTCACACTAACCTTACAATATCATTTTAAAAATTATAGCACTTACCTCATCAAGATTAGCTACAAGATAATGCATGATTAGTTCAAAACAATGTGAATAAAAAAAAGCATTAATTTGGCAGTATGAAAGTGAAATCGTGATGGCACCACCATTCGAGCGTGATTGTTACCAGCGTCACCTTCCTGGCACTTGTGCCGGTGGCACGTGAAAAGTCATTTGAGCGAGATCATTGCCAGTGCTGCTGGACTGGCTCCTGTGCAGGTGACACATAAAATACACCATTTTGAGCATGGCCGTGGCTAGTACCGCCTGACTGGCCTTCGTGCCAGTGGTACGTAAAAGCACCCACTACACTCTCAGAGTGGCGGGCATTAGGAAGGGCATCCAGCTGTAGAAACTCTGCCAAATCAGATTGGAGCCTGGTGTAGCCATCTGGTTCACCAGTCCTCAGTCAAATCATCCAACCCATGCTAGCATGGAAAGCGGACGTTAAACGATGATGATGATGATGATGTTAACACTAAAGGGTTAAATATCAGTAATGCACTAGAATCAATTCAGTCTTGGTGACCACTATTTTCCCTATCTCAGGGAAAGAAATTATTATCAAACTTCCTATTTCTCTTGAGAAAAGAAATGTCATACTTCATGTCTATTTAATAAAAGACAATTTTCTGTTGTTAGCAATAAGTTCTCAATGTGTAGAATCTGTAGCAGTGTTTCAGGTTTTTTTTGGGACCATTTCTACTACTACTCTTAGTTAATTCCTTCCATGAAAATTCTGTGTTAATTGAATATTGTAATTAAGAAAAGCACTTATTAGTTCAAGACTTTACTTGGTTGATGTAATTATTTTAGCGTACTCCTCCAAATTGATTTAGTAATAGTGTGGCACGGACATGGCTGTGTGGTAAGGCGGCGAGCTGGCAGAAACGTTAGCACGCCGGGCGATACGCTTAGCAGTATTTCGTCTGCCGTTACGTTCTGAGTTCAAATTCCGCCGAGGTCGACTTTGCCTTTCATCCTTTCGGGTCGATAAATTAAGCACCAGTTACGCACTGGGGTCGATGTAATCGACTTAATTCCTTTGTCTTTCCTTGTTTGTCCCCTCTATGTTTAGCCCCTTGTGGGCAATAAAGAAATAAGAAGCTTGTTTCCCAACCACATGGTTCTGGGTTCAGTCCCATTGCATGACACCTTGGGCAGTGGTCTTCTATTGTAGCCTTGGGCTGACCAAATCCTTGTGAGTGGATTTTGTAGACAGAAACTAGAAGAAGCTTGTCATCTATATATATATATATATATATATATATATATATATATTTAAATTCAATAATAGGACGAATTCTTTTACAAGAATTTATCAAGTAGCTAGCGTGAAAAAAACCTCATAAGGGAAAATATCCATCATTTATTCCCGAAATATATATTTATATTTATATAAGGGCATTGCTATATAATAACGCCATACGCCATGAGGGACTCTAAGGTCAGACTACTATAAAAAGCACATTTTTACCGAATGCGAGGAAATGCAACTCTCAAAGCCAACCCCTCAAAAACGAACTAAATTATATAAATATATATTTCGGGAATAAATGATGGATTTTTTCCCTTATGAGGTTTTTTTCACGCTAGCGACTTGATAAATTCTTGTAAAAGAATTCGTCCTATTATTGAATTTAAATATATTACCAGAATATATTCAGTGCTGAATTTATTCTGAGTAAGAGGCATATTTACTGAGATGCAATTCGAAATTCCCGCCACTTACATAGGGAAATAGCGACGAACAGTCGTCTATATGCTATGCTGGATACATGGTGTTCGTTTGGTATGTTGATTCACTGTTTATTTCTATTTTTCTGGACCATATTATACTGACGAGTAGAAGTTGTATAATACTACAATAACTACGAAATCATGATCTATAATTTAGTTCGTTTTTGAGGGGTTGGCTTTGAGAGTTGCATTTCCTTGCATTCGGTAAAAATGTGCTTTTTATAGTAGTCTGACCTTAGAGTCCCTCATGGCGTGAGGCGTTATTATATAGTAATGCCCTTATATAAATATATATATATATATATATATATATATACACACACACACATATGCATATATATTATGCATGTGTGTTTTTGTGTCTATGTTTGTCCCCCACCACTACTTGATTGCTGGTGTTGGTGTGCATATGTCTTTGCAACTTAGCTTGATTAAATTAAGCACCAGTTATGCACTGAGGTCGATGTAATCGACTTAATTCCTTTGTCTTTCCTTGTTTGTCCCCTCTATGTTTAGCCCCTTGTGGGCAATAAAGAAATAAGAAGCTTGTTTCCCAACCACATGGTTCTGGGTTCAGTCCCATTGCATGACACCTTGGGCAATAGTCTTCTATAGTAGCCTTGGGCTGACCAAATCCTTGTGAGTGGATTTTGTAGATAGAAACTGGAAGAAGCTTGTCATCTATATATATATATACACATACACACACACATATGCATATATATTATGCATGTATGTTTTTGTGTCTATGTTTGTCCCCCACCACTACTTGATTGCTGGTGTTGGTGTGCATATGTCTTTGCAACTTAGCAGTTTGGCAAGAGATATCAATAGAATAAGTATAAATAAAAGAGTCCTGGGGTTGATTCATTCGACTAAAAATTCTTCAAAGTGGTGCCCCAGCATGGCAATAGCCTAATCTAAAGATTGAAACAAGTAAAAGAATAAAAGAAAAAAATATACTCTTTTACTCTTTTACTTGTTTCAGTCATTTGACTGTGGCCATGCTGGAGCACCACCTTTTTAGTCGAGCTAATTGACCCCAGGACTTATTCTTTGTAAGCCTAGTACTTATTCTATCGGTCTCTTTTGCCGAACCACTAAGTTACGGGGATGTAAACACACCAGCATTGGTTGTCAAGCGATGTTGGGGGGACAGACGCATACACACACATACATACATATATATATATATATATATATATATATATATATATATGACGGGCTTCTTTCAGTTTCCGTCTACCAAATCCACTCACAAGGCTTTGGTCGGCCCGAGGCTATAGTAGAAGACACTTTCCCAAGGTGCCACGCAGTGGGACTGAACCCGGAACCATGTGGATTGTAAGCATGCTGCTTATCACACAGCCACAAATGAAATGATGCTTTACTTTAGAGTGCATAAAAAAATGGAGGAAACAAAATAGTTTTCGATGAATTTATTTCTTTGAGTGATACATATTCAATCAAAATCATTTGAACTACATATTTATCTTATATTTTCTTTATCTCTGTGTCCATATGCCTGTATCTGTGAAGTTATTGGTCCAAGTTTCACCGATCTTGAATGCTTCATTCAATGTTATTAATTGCTTGAATTTTTTATATTTGAGAAACATCCATCTAATTCTTTTATGGTCATTTTCTTTATTTGTTGTTCATTTTTGTAAGCTTGATTTTCCACTTCTTTGTTTGCATGCTATTGATCCAAATTAAGAAGGTCACGACCAGCTTAATTCTTTAAGCATGATTGAACTAAATCACAAACATCTCTATTGTCTATTCCATCAAAATTGCTTTCTTCCAAAGTTAGCTAGTTGTTCAATAATTATTTCTTGTTGAGGAAGTTTAGCAAAATTGTTAGTGCAGTATCCCTTGGGCTATAGCCAGTAGAAAGGCAAAAATAAGACCTTCATATCTTTGTCTAAGTCACTAAGTGCAGGTAGATGACTAGAGTATTGTCTAAAATTAAAAAAAAAAACTTTCAAAGTAAGATCATTTATTTTGCAGTACTTTTCTTCTGCGGGGCAAAAATGTTGAAAACCCATCTTCAAAAATTGCTTTGTTAGAATGCCAAAATATTTCTGAAGATTATTGGTTGTAGCTGTTAACAAACCTGGGATTCTCTGTGTGTTACTGAAAAATGGGTTTTAATTTAAAGTGACTGTCAGAATTTCCTCTTAAAAGTTCTTATTGATCTTTTGACTCTTCAAAACTGGGTTGCAATTTTACTTTCTTCAACAAAAAGTTTATTGTGAAAGAATTTTTCAAGAGTAAGCCCGTTTCATCATATTTATTTCTTGTTGATTATGTTTTCAAAACAGCAGGACAATTTTTGGTTGCACTTTTTATCTGCATTTGCAGCCTTACTTGTTATATGGACATTGTAAATTACTATTTGACCAAAACTAGCAGTAAAAGTTTCTTCAGTTCAGATCTAATTTTTTTTTAAATTCCAGAGATGCTTAAAGCTATCATATTAACAATCATCATGCTTAAGGAACTCATTTTTGGCTACAGTCTTCCATCCTCATAGACAAAATATGCTCCATTTCAATCATGACCCTACATCTATTCCTTTTTTTCCCTTTTCTGTTTGAATATCTGAAGTTGATGCAATACCGTTATTTGTCATCGTCATCTATTCTTATTGTTGGCATTGTTGCTTCATCCATTCCAAAGTCTTACTCTGTCTTTGTTTTACTGTCATCACATTCATGTTCTAGTCTATCATCTACAGTTAAAACTGTCCTCCTCTTAACTCTTCCCCTAAGTATTCTGACATACTAGATCTCTCACATTATATAGAAAGAGTTGCATAATGACAAACAAGACAGGAAGTTACAAATAAAATGTCAGCAAAGCATCACACTATGGAATGAAATCAAAAATATGATTTATCCAAAACATTATTCTATTACTGTACAACTATGTTTGCAATGATTTAGCAAATTTTAATATGTTGTGTTACATCCTTATTTTCATATTAGAGAAATGTTCATATGGCTGGCCTTGAACCCACAGTCTCACTGAATAAACTGCTACACTGAGCTGTAGATTCTCTAAAAAACATATCACTAATATCGTAATAATATGTATCTGTATCGCTCTATCTCATACACAATTCCTCTTCCCTCATATTTTTCTCTATTTGATACTTTCCTTAACTTTATGTAAAATGTAGGTAAGTAAGACTGCACTATTGAATTAATATAGTCCAGTGTTCCGCAACATTTTTTTCACCTGTGGTAACATTTATATTCTTTTCAAACTTCGGCAGCACATGTGAACTAAAAATATAACTAAAAGTATATAACTAAACACACTTAGCATCGTCTCATGGCACACCAGTGTGCGGTGGCATGCCAGTTGCAGAGCACTGATATAGTCCATCTGTCTTTCTTGGTTAAAAATAGAAATCTGCATAACTGAATACCTTTGCCACTTTATCCATTATTGGTAAATTACATTGTTTTCTATCAACAAAACAACCTTGTGTTTATACTTACAGTTTGAGTTTGTCTATTTTCCTCTGTGCATGCTCCACCTCTTCTATTTCTCATATCATTTTGTCTGCCATTGCATAAACATTTCTTTTTCTCATAATTGTGTCTATAGTGGCCCTAATTTCAGGGTTACATCTAATTTTAGACTTAGTGATGAAATCCTATTTCATTAGCCTTTGTTGAATCAACAATATACAGTTGAGAAAATTGTCTTTCACTTCCTCTTGAGTGTATATTAGAAGTGCAATAATAGAGGCCTATGCAATCTAAAATGATGATAAATTGGCCCTTGCACTCTAAAATGTAAAATATCTTCAAACCTGTAATTCAGTTATTTTAGCCACCATACAAACAAATTAAAGTGTCGAGTAGTATGGTCTAGTTGTTTTAAAATTAGAATGCGAAGATGATCTGGTTATCTCATAACATGATTTAGATATTCTAAGAAACATTGCTGCAGAGCAATCTTAACTTTACCTTTATGGCAGCAGTTAAAAAATAAACCATTGCTGGATTTCTCAGCAAGAAAGTACTTTGTCCGCAAAATTGATATAATCATAAAATTCTCCACAGGAATGATGTTTGAGAAAATATTAAATTATTTATGTATTATTGTATTTGTCATGTCATGCTTGTCTCATGTTCTTAGCATTACAACATCTCCCAATATTTCTACGATCTGTTTCATTTTATATTTCCACAATAATTGTCCTTTTATTTTCCCAATGTGCATCTTTTTGTTATTGAGTTTCATCTGCTCATCTTGTTGCAACTACTTGCCTTAAGTCATCTATTCTTTCTCTTTGTTCTTCAGATCTATTTTCTAATCTTGTAGAAGCCCTTTGTCTGAGATCTTCAATTTCTTTATTCTTGACTCTAGCAAATCTTACTACTATTATTTCTATTTTTATTCCTCTTTGTTCTTCAGTTTTATTTTACATTCTGGTTGCTGTTCTGTACTTTGTGCTCTCATTCTCTTTCTTTCTTCAATAACAATTGTTTCCAATCATCTTATGTGCTTCTCTCCATCTTGCTGTCTTCTCATCTAAGTTTCCTCAAGTGTCTCTTCAGATTGTCCAACACACTGACTTCGAGCATCTTGAATTCTTCTTTCTGCTATTGTGTCTGCAATCTCACGCTGTCACATCTGATGTACTTTGCTCTTGCTGCTCATCATCTATCCACTTCTTCAGAATCTCTGCTCCTTCATTCCATAGCTGATAAATCTGCTTTTAGATATTAGGGGCTTCGCTGCATCTTTAGTTATCAACTAACTTACTTTAAACACACACACACACACTCTTACTTGTGCACATTTTTACATAAATACATCCCTTATACATGCACAAAGAGAAGACCTTTAAAAGTTTATTACAAATCTTTTGATAAAATGAAATTGATATCTGCATTTGTGTAGTGAATTTACAGTCTTGGAGTAGACAGATTTTCAGTTGCTTGCATTATTATTTTATTCATTGAAATGGATTTCAAAAATTATTCAAAAAGATAGGCGAGAATGACATAAATGAAAATGTAGTGTCATCACAAACTTTGCTACATATTTTTACTTTTCCTTCATCACCTCTCTCTTTCTTTACATGGAGTTCTTATTACCCCCCCCCCCCACCAACTTTCCATTTCCTATGCTCTCTCACATGTTTACTTTACCTCTCACTTTTACTCAGTCTTGTGTTTCTAATCCGCATCCTCTATCTATGTTACTTTCTCGGGAATGTGTGTTTGATATCCTTGTTTGTGTATCATTTATACCAATGCTCCACAGCCTTTTTCCACTTGCAGTACACTTATATTCTTTTCAAAATTCAGCAGCACACCTGAACTAAAAATATAACTAAAAGTATAAGGCAAAAAATTATATTCAGGTTACACTGCGGCACACCTAGCATTCGTCTTGTGGCACACCTAGCATCGTCTTGTGGCACACCTAGCATCGTCTTGTGGCACACCAAGCGTCATCTCATGGCACAGCAGTGCGCCACAGCTTACTGATTGTGGAGCACTGATTTATATCTTGGGGTCTCATTATTCTGAGTCGTCTTTCATACATGTAAAGTTGAACATGTTTTTGAGTTCATGGTTTATGGTGATTACATATATTGATAATGCTTGATTGCCTTCATGGATGATCTTACGTTGTGTTGATGCCCCAGGCGAAGAAGTAGGATCTCCCAAGACATAAATAGAAGTAGTCTGGTCGTGGTAGGTGTGGTTGAGTAGCAGTTGTGTAGCGGTTGAGTAGAGATCATCCGAAGGTACTAGATAGCAGTAGCTTGAGACATAACATGTTATTAGGCTAGGACAAAACTTAATGGTTTCTAGTTTTGGGAGGTACTGTTGGAAACGTGTATATATATGTGGGGTGTGTATGTGTGTGTGCATGTGTGTGTGCGAGCGCACATGCAAGCATGGTTGTGTTGTGATTCTTTTTCAATTGAAGGGTTTTGATGTTCTGGAGAAGACACTTTAGTTGTATAGAGAGTATGACAGCTCTTCTAGTGTTGATACCTTGATAGAATGTACCCAGTATATTTTCTAAAGTGGCTGATGTCAGGAAGGGCACCTAGCTATAGAAACCATGCCTAAAGTGGAATGTATGTGCGAGACATGGTCTACCAGTCCATCAAAGTGAGCTGTAACTAGAAATAAGAATTGAATCAAACCATGATGATGTGTCTAACCCATGCTTACGTAGAAAATGATGATGACCATTGTTATCAAGATTTTCAGCACCATCATAATCATGATGATTTCCGACATTTTGAATCTCATTATTATCTTTAAATATCACCATCATTTTTACCTTTGTTAGTATCATAACATCGAGCCATTGTAATTTCATGCTATCATCAACCGAATGCCACCATTAACTTCCCATTCTTTGAAGAATACTCTTTTTAGTGCAAAGATACAGTGCAATTCAGTGGGTGTTGTTAGATTTTGACATGCAGCTCATTATCATAATTCTTTATTGTTCTAAAAGTAACCCCCCTCCCCCGCAAAAAAAAAAAAGAAAAACATGTTGCAGTTAGATTATTTGCTTTTAAACTTTCATCAACATGATAATTGTTAACACAATTATGATTATCACTTATGCTTTCACCATCATCTTCAGCATCTTTATCAATACCTTTCTCAAAAACTAGTTGAGAATGATGATGTACAGTCTTCAGTGATTTGGAACATGAATAAACAAAAGTTACAGAATGATAGAAAACATTTTGGCAATCTCTTTCCTCAAGTAAGAGTGAGAAGAAAGAAATTGCTAAATTCTTAATTTAATTCCTGTTGTTGTCTGGCCCCAGGATGGTTTCGAACCTACAATCATATGCATTCCAACCTTGACCGCCTAGATTTTTTTTCAGGCATAGCAGCAGTATCTACTTCTATATTATTAATGTGTCCTTCCTTTTCTAAGATGCTAAGATGCAATTTGGTTGCTTTTCATAACAGGCTGTGTAATTATGTAGAGGCTCCCTAAGTGGCTTATGTTAAACTCCTGTTGATAATAATGGTGATGATAGTAATAATAATGGAGTAGATGGTAATAATTATAATGATGAAGATCCTGCTAAGCTTTAAAGTGAACTAGCAACTGAGTGGGCTTTAGTTCCTAAGAATCTTTAACAATCATTAGGAATTAGGAACTTTTCACTTTTGACTGTTGTAGTAGTACACTTAGTCTTAGTAGTTTCAGTTTTCATTATTGTTGTTGTGGAGGAGTTAAATTACTGTCAGTGTTTGGTTAGGCTATGTGATTGCAAAATAGATTGAATTGCTTTTCAGAGAAGTTCTCTATATGATAGCAAGCAGTGTTATATTTCAGTAAAACTGATGGTGGTGGTAGTAGTAGTAGTAGTAGTAGTAGTAGTAGTAGTAGTAGTAGTAGTACTTGTAATTGTGGTATAGTGTTAACCATAGTCTGTGATGCAGCCTAGAGCCATTTTAAGCAATATATTTTTGAAACCTCAACAGCAAGTAAACATTAAGATGCTTGAATATTAGTTTACTTATGTCAATAGATACAACCAGTCTGCAAAAATGAAACCCGATGACCTGGAATTGTTTGTTTTTTGGTTATTCTTATTGTATCTGCTGTTGTTATTGCTTTTATTATGATTTTCAATTCTTTATGTAATAACATCTCTAATTGTTGAAATTACAAGAGTATACTGTCCACTAAATTCACTTTAATAATCATATTTGTTCAAGACCTTGCTCCCATATTACCACTACTGTTATTATTACTCTAACTACTACTACTACTGGTCTTTTCATATTGTTATTGTTGATATTGTTGTTCCATTCAACCAAGCTCCAAGTTTTATTGTATTTTATCAATTATCAGCAAGTATATAATGGTATTTTAATCTATTGCAATTATATTGATTTTCCCCCCATTCTCCTATGTATATCTCTTTCTCTTCTCATGTTAGCTATTGTGTATATTTTTCTGTTTCCAACTCATTAGAAAGACAAAGCATCATTCTATTACTCATGATAATACTCTGAGGCTATATTTTAATTTTATTTTGGTTTCTGCTGCCAACAGCTTCCTGCTGACCTTTGCATAGCTTTTCACTGACCCCAAAAATATTTCCATTGATTTCATTGCAATTTTTCAGTTAGATTGGTTTTGCAAGTGTGGGTTGGGTCAGGTTAGTGGAGAGTGAGTAGATGGTGTGTAATATGAAGAATATAGAAAGAAAGGTTAATTGATAACTTCTCTCTACATAGAAATATTTTACCAGAGTTAATAAAAATCGATATTCTAGGAAGTTAGTTGATCAGAGAACAGCTGTGTTTATGAAAACATAAGTGCTGTTTGAAATTGTATTCATATATCTATAAATTTCTTTTCCTCAACATCTAAAGCATTTTCATAAAGCTCAACCTCAAAGAAAATGTCTTTCTAACTTAATTCCTGATCTTAATATATACTAAACATCCTTATATAATGACCTGTAAATATTCTGTTTCTTAATTGTTCTAATTAAATTTTGTTTCAAGTTTGAAATGATTAACTAACAATAAAGCAATTTATTTTCATAATGAATTAACACTTGCTCATACTGAAACAAAATATTAGAAAAATAAAAGGCCACAATTATATTTTACCCTTTTCTCTCTGAACAAACATTTGTAATAAAAATTGATATTCAGTTCACAGTGTATTGCATAAGAAATACATAGATACACGATAAATAACTGTGAATTTTGAAAATGTGAAAGAACTGCAGTATTTATAAAGCATTGTAAAGTCAAAGTAATTCTCAGTGAACTGAGTTTACAAACCAGTTTCAATTCCTGGCTGGAGTTGTGTAACTTCATTTGTATTATCAATACTGTTAGAAAATCTTTATCAACACCTGTGTTGCTATGCCTTAAATTCATAAGTTTCATTCCTATGAAATTGGCTGTAGCCATTAGTTTGGTGAGGTTCTGTCTGTTGCACTAAAAGAAAATGATGTTTTCAGTGTTGTGCCAATATTTCAATGAATTACAGGACATTTTTCCACAGTGGTTACAGGGAAATGAACCACATACTAGATGTATTGTGGAAATTTGGTCAGCAGACTGAATCTAAATGAATTGTGTATGTTTATAATTAAGATGAGGAGAACTTTGATTTGGCACAGTTTCTAGGTCACAGGAAGTAGTGAGTTCAAATATGGATAGGAAATGAGATCATATAAATTGGGAATTGACCACAAGAAAAGGCAATTGCATTATGGTTCTTTTTTTAAAATTTGTATTTTGATGCTCAACACACATTCATGTTTCTTTATAGTGACTACATATAGCCATCACAAACAAGCATGTAAATTTGCATTTAGATACATGATTTTGATTGGTTGGACTATAAACCTCATCTCTACAGACGAAAAACAGTTTAGTATCTGAACAAAATTGTAATCAGTTTGATCTCTAATCATCATTAGACATCTTATTTCTGGATTGTACATAGTACTAGGCTAAATTTCAATGCATAACATTTATTTCTAAACTAAGAGTAATAACATTCCCATTCATTAGGCCACTGACACATTGGCAATTAATGAATCATTTCTAGGTTATTTAGATTCATTTTTCACTTATTGAGTTTAAGTCTACCTTGGTTTCTGATTACAGTAACAGTAGCTTTACACCTACTATTTCTTTGATCTTTTTTTTTAAAGTTTTCACCATAGTTAATTATTAATTATGGAAATTTCATTCAGTTGTAGTGTGTTTCCATTTTTTTTTTTTTTGCACCATATGTGTTCAATTATTCTTCACTGAAATATTTCTCCTCTTGTTAAGGCTTTTCTTATGTTCCCCTAATCTTTAGAGACTTCTCATGAAAACATTTTTCATATCTAATGTGATTGTAATAGTCTGAAAAATATTTGTAATACCAGTAACTTATCTAAGACATTTAGGCATTGCAAACGTGCTGTAGGGTTGGGTTAAGTAGGAGAAGGGATTTCTTGTGCCTTTTATCACTTAACATCAAATAATTTACTAACAAAATGAGAACTTTTTTTTTAAACCCATAAATTAAAGCCATATTTCTTCATTATTGAATACTTCAGTATTTTTTTTTAAAGACAAAAAAGAAAGCTTTCTGCAGCTAAGATAATGGAAATACAAATTTCCAGAATTTAAATTTTGTTTTATAAAACTGTTTTAGAGGTATTTATTTTTTAAATTGCTATGCATCCTTTTAAGGGGTTTTGAAATAGAGATACTCATCTGAATTTATCCAACAAATATAAGAAACTGGATATTTTTTCTTTTAAATTTCAATTATTTGAAAGGATTGGTAATTAAATTCAACTGGATTGATTCAAAAGCACAATTCATATGCCAATGTCAGGATTTCAACACCTGAGATTTCAGTCATTATTTCAGTACTATATTATTGTTCATAAAACATTTTTACTCTTTTATTTTTGTTTTTAATCTGTTGCCGTTGAGATTTCTTAATGTCTTGGACGGCTGTGTGGTAAGTAGCTTGCTTACCAACCACATGGTCCCGGGTTCAGTCCCACTGCGTGGCATCTTGGGCAAGTGTCTTCTACTATAGCCTCGGGCCGACCAATGCCTTGTGAGTGGATTTGGTAGACAGAAACTGAAAGAAGCCTGTTGTATATATGTATATATATATATGTATGTGAGTATGTGTTTGTATGTCTGTGTTTGTCCCCCCAACATCGCTTGACAACCGATGCTGGTGTGTTTATGTCCCTGTAACTTAGCGGTTCAGCAAAAGAGACCGAAAGAATAAGTACTAGGCTTCCAAAGAATAAGTCCTGGGGTCGATTTGCTCGACTAAAGGCGGTGCTCCAGCATGGCCACAGTCAAAAGACTGAAACAAGTAAAAGAGTAAACAGGCGTGTTTGATTTAGTATCCTTCTGAAGCATTATTGGAACTAATTATTCAATGGATTGCTCTTTAGCATGATGTAATCATTATTATTTTATTTCTGTTGTAGGAAACCAAGAGCCATTACAGAACCATCACTAAGACCAGGAAATTTATCAAGGATGGTGTTATGGTGACAAGCACCACTTCGAAGGTTATAGCAATGGGAGAAGAAAACAAAGTTAAAGATGACCATTTTCTCAGGTAAGTTATTCTGAGTTTTTCTTTTTTTTATAATCTAGCTTATTGTGACTGTTGTAGTTTTGTTGGTGGTAGTGATTGCTATGATTGTTTTGATGATGGTATATGTTATTTTTTTCTAATGGCTTAGTTGATGGAGAAAATCCAGTGTCATGCACTTTTGTAGGATCTCCAAGTCTAATGGAGGGGAAGGAAAGACAAAAATGCTACACATTGTTTGCTGCTAATCATTACTTTAATACCTTTTTGTAACAGTTGAAAACTGGTGCCTGCAATTGGGGGTCACCTGCAGATATGGCAGCTTCTCAAAGAACTATGTAAAGATGCTGGTCCCTAGGCTTAGGCTTCTGCGGGTGGTGGGGTGACTTTTGTATTTACTCTATAACAAGCACTTTCACTACCATAATGAAGGTGCTGTAGGAAGCAGCTTATCAAGATATCTAGTTATCTTCAGACTAGAGTTCAGGTCTGAATACTTGCAACAGAGTGGACTCTACTAAATGCACCCAAGGGCTAAGTGATAGGGTTAAACCAAGTCATGGATTACCCATAGCTTCTAGCAGACAAAAAAAATGAAACACATACACAAGATGGACGAATATAGTCAATAACAATCAAAAAACAAGTTATTAATTTTATTGAGAAATCAATAAGAAACAAACCAATTAATCTAGCAATTCTGCTTTGCATGTGTGGTTTTGTGGTTGTTATGAGCCATGGTTGCTAAGAGCCTTCTAAGATTACTGAGCCATTTTGATAGTCTCCCTCAAGACACAATAGTATATGCCCCCTACTTTTTTGTTTTTACATTTCAGCTCAAAATATATTTTAATATTTTCAGTATTTTCCTTGTTTCTTTTGCTGCATACAATGGTACTGATAACAGGCAAGAAAATTCTCTGACACTTGTTCTTACTGTTATTGTTAGCATTGTTATTGTTTAGCCACAGGTCAGCTCTGATCCAGAAAATCTATGACGAGGAATGTTCCAGCTATGACACTCCTCATCCATCTATTCAGATGGTGTATCTTGGGTCACATCATCAAATGTGTCCTTCCTCTTTCAAGACAGCTGGGTATGTGATATGAAGGAGATTTGATGGTAGTTTTTAGCAGTGTAAAGGCTTGTTTTTATTTTTTAGTGTTATTACTGCTGCTTGATAATCTAGGGTGTGGTTAGTGTCAGATAAAAACCAGAGAAAAAGTTTTATGGGTTGGTGAAGGGATTGTGAAGAGCAGGGGTGAAGTGATGGGGTGGTAGGGTTTACTGACATCAAACAATGTAAGGGGAGATGAAAGTTTTTTTTTATTGATTTTTCAACTAAATAAATATCTTTTTTGTTTGTTATTGACTATATATTCAGTATGTGTAGTTTTATGTTTGTATTTTAATGTGTGTATATACTTGTGTGATTTAGCATTTTATAGTGATATCAGATTGTGAGTTTGTATGTGTGTACATACACATATGGTTGTATGTCTGGAGTGACCTGTGCAAATATGTGCTGTGTGCCTGTCTGTCTGTCCTGCATTTCCATTTTTATCACTTTTCCTCATTAACATAGAAATAGATTGTTTTCTGAAGCCTGATATTATTTCACAGATGTGTTTAGCCAATAATGTGTTAGTTGATTTCTGATGTTATTTTGTTATTTTCAGCATTAGCTGAATGAATTCCTCTCTTTTAAAATCTCTGCATCAACCACCTGGTATACAATATTATCAAAAATAATAGGTTTTACTGGTCAGTACAGAAATTTCGATTTGAAATTCCTAATAATAGGAGTTAATAGGAGCTTCAAGCAAATTGTATGTCTATCCTGGAAGGATGACAAATAAATCAACATTAGTCGAACTTGATCATAGAACTCTGGTACACTCATCTAGACACAAGTATAACATTTAGTTAAGCATTCAACTGCCTTAAACTTTGATAATAATAATTTCTGGTCATTAGAACTCATCATTGGTTCAATGCCAATATTGAAGGGGAGCTGTATCATCAGTTGATGAAATCTGGTGTAATTTTGGTTTGACCAGGAATAAATGGAAAGCGAAGTAGATATTGACATACTTTGAACTCATTGTAGCAAGTCATAAAAATAACTATTATCTCACCTATTTATGCTACCCTAATAATAAAGGTTATGATTATGATGATGATGATGGTAATTGATAATATTTCAAAAAAATTTATTGGCTGGTCTGGAGGAAGGGGTTAAGCAGGAAAAACGTTTGCAGTGGAAGAAATTCCAGAATTATGGTATTCTAGGATTGAAGGGGATGGTTGTAGAGATTAGTGTGGAAACTTTTGTGTGTGTGTGTGTGTGTGTGTGTGTGTGAGTGTGAGTGTGAGAGAGAGAGAGAATGAATTTGAGTGAAAATTTGCGGATTTGAAGTGCCTGAGTGGAAGACAACTGTGTGTGTAACAGCAGCACCATCCTAGATGTAAGAGTAGTACTCCTATTATTGTTCCTACCCAAGTTTTGCAAAGGTTTTGCACATATTCTGTGATAAAAGGATCAGAAGAATGAAGTGTTCGAGATTGCTTGGCATTATTTTAGAGAGAATCCATATGTTGTTGGGGTGATGTGTATGGAATGATAATAGCATTCTTTCTCTTACTGATGTCAGAAAGAAAGAGGCATGGATGTGCTACAATGAGAGGCTGTTGAATGTGCAGATTGTATGGGGGGTGGTGAGAGCCTATTCATGTAGACCCAGAAGAGGAACCAGCTATCCAAGTTGACAACAGTATGGTAAATTGAGGAAGTAAGGATATGAAAACAGGAAAGCAGCTGGTCAGGGACAACTGTAGAATTATTTAGCTCAGAGTAAGCTCCTACACGTAGCATTCATCAACCTGGAAAAGGGCTTTGGTTGGGCCTTTCCCTCTGATTTGGTGATTACTAATGGAAACTAGGCTTGAAGAATGATTTGACAACAAAGGGCTTCTCCCTCTGAGTGAGAGACAGATTGTACAATGATTTCTTGCAAAGTGCAATGCTGCATGGTAAGCGAGACATGGGCCTTGACTGCAGAAGATTTGCAAAGACTAGTAAGAAATGAAGTGAGTATACATTGCTTGATGAGTAAAATTAGTGTGCATGAATAATGAAGTACTATAAGCTGAGAGAGAAGCTGTTTATGAGAGGAATTATTGTAGTAGGTGAGAAAGGAAATTGTGATTATACAGACATATGATGTTTATAGGGAGGGTGACAGCTGCATGCTCAAAGTGAATGGAACTTGTAGAAGATGGAGACAGAGGAGGACATGGGACAAAATGTTGAAGACTGATTGCAAGATGTATTGTACTAAGGAAATGACAAAGGATTGTAATGCTTAACAATACAGTGTCAGAGAAAACCCATTCATTTGTGTGAATATGGCAAAACATACAATAAAATGGGGCTAGTGATGGAGATTGGGTTCATAACATACACACACACACACACGCGTGCGCGTGCACTGCGAGCTGGCAGAAACGTTAGCACGCCGGGCGAAATGCTTAGCAGTATTATGTCTGCCGCTACGTTCTGAGTTCAAATTCAGCTGAGGTCGACTTTGCCTTTCATCCTTTCGGGGTCGATTAAATAAGTACCATTTACACAATGGGGTCAATATAATCGACTTAATCCGTTTGTCTGTCCTTGTTTGTCTCCTCTGTGTGTAGCCCCTTGTAGGTAGTAAAGAAATAACACACACATGCACACATGCACGCATGCACATGTGAGTCTTTTACCCTATTCTTGTTAAATCTCCATCTACTGTTCCTATTGCCTATTCAAACCACAACTAGCTAAGAAAGTTAAAACAAGAACAAATAACAAATTATCTTTGATTCACGCCTGAGGCTGAGTTGTAATGCAGTCAAAAGTTGGAGGTCAGTATGTTTTGAAGCAGTAGAAAATCACACCATGTAAATATAAACTGTATTGCAGTTATCATATCTGATATCATGTTTGGCAAAATTCTACTGTGTGCTTTCTTGTTCTTTCTAACATAAAGTAATAATGAAAAAAGTTCTCTCTCTTTTTCTCACTCTCAACACTGATTTATGTCCGTTTATTATGAAAGACCTCACAACTTGACAAGAGATGTATTTCTGAACTGTAGTAATTTACTGCTGAATAGTTATGACTAGGAAACTCATTATGTTTTTAACTCTGGTTTCCTTAACCAGTTTTATTTTCTAAAATCTACTTTTGATTGAGTATCTTCAAACGATACATTTCTATCTTTTATGTAAATCTAAGGTTAGGCTGGCTTTGCTTGTTAGATTTTTTTCTTTCTTTTAAGTAGATTATCAAAAGTCAAGCTTGTTGGGCTAGCTACAGAAATTGTTAATATTATAAAGTTAACAGGCTGTTCATGCCATTAAAATGATTTGCTTCAGTAAATTTATCTGAAACTTTCCATTAATTGATCTCATTTTGAACAAAACATTTCAATGCAGCAATACTGAGCCAGAACATGATTTTAGATGATGTATTATTTATTTATTTGTGTGTGTGTGTGTGTGTGTGTGTGTGTGTGTGAGAGAGAGAGAGAGAAGGTGAGTAGAGAAGAGTATGAATTTCTTAATCCATTTGGTTCATTGGGGCAGTGTATGTAATCATGAAAGGGTCTAACCCTCATGTTGGTAAGATTTGAATTTAGCACTGAAAATTACGAAACACCACAGATTTATGCCTTTCTTTCCCCTCTCCTACTTCGTGCTAAGTTTTACATACTTATTGGTTCCTTCTTACAGGTAAGTGAACTGGACCATTTGGAAATAATTTGAGTCATTGTTACATTGATGTAATATAAACTGTTGTTCTGGTTAGTAGTCTAGAACCTTGTTAGGTTGGCCATCAGACCTTTTTAGAACAATGTGCAAAGGATCAAGTGCAGATTTTAAAAAAATGTTTTTGTGTATTTTTTTAGTTTGAGGAAGGAAAGTTGTACCTATGTCCATTTAGCTTCTGTTAGAGAGAGGATTTTAAAATGACTTTTAAAATAGCTTTTGTCAGTTATCCGCATTCTGTAGTATGAGAGGCAATGAGAAAGCTAGTTATAGATGACTAGCTTTTGAGAGCTGAGTATTATTTTTGAGGATTTTGAATGAAGTATATATATATTGTTAATGAAGAATTTTTGGTGTACACATAAGTATCCACCCAGGTGCTATGCCTTGTTGCTTTGGCAAATTGAATTTCTTTGGGAATATCTTATATGCTGATGACGGGTTTCTCAGGTTATCATGAAGAACTGAAAAAGCTGGAAGAGTTGGTTTTGAATCCAGTGGATAAATCCTTTAACTGCAAAATTAAATTTCATGCAGCCCTGTACTGGTGACACATAAAAGGCACCCATGCCACTCTCGGAGTAGTTGGCGTTAGAAAGGGCATCCAGCTATAGAAGCCAAGCCCAAATCAGACTGGAGCCTGGTACAGCTCTCTGGCTTACCAGTTCCAGTCAAACCGTCTAACCCATGCCAGCATGGAAAATAGACACTAAATGAGGATGATGATTCCAATAATGATAAATTTCTACCAAGAAAATAGAATTGGTATTTTTTGCTAGTCACATTGCCTCAATAAACTTAACATCTCAGCAAAAAACAATATCAAACATGAAATACTTCAACAAAAGATAGATTGGAATATAAAACTGCTTTCTGCTGTTAATGGTAATGCAATTTTGAGTGAATATATAATTTCCACAGTAAAAGGGGTTAAAGGTGAATTTATATCTGTGACATACAGTAGAAAGGCTTCTGAACATCCAAGGTTAAGGACACTTTTGGTTTGGCACCTTATCATAATTAGTGGAGATGAAAGACTAGAGAAAGTTTTGCAGCCTTTCACACCTGCTCCCAAAAATGACTCCTTTGTCCTCACCTGTCAGCTTCCACTCCATTGCCAGCTCTTACCCCAGAACCTACCCCCAGCTCCCACCTCTCATCTCTGTTTACCTTCATTTCCTCTCATCTTACTATGTTTCTTCTTTAAAGTAGGGGGGGGGGCACCCATCAATGACAGACATCACACAAAAAAACAAAACAAAAAAAAACTAATAGTGTAAATCGAATGTCCTTACCTAATATGTGGAGAGTTGACAAGAACTTTAATGAAAACAGTTAGACCTTAAACAGAGCATCAGCACATTAAAGTATTCAACGAAATCTCTCTATATGTTACTGGAGAAGTTAACTGCATGAGTAACCATTAGCCATATACTGCTTAGTAGACCATGGATTACTCAGATGATTCACTAAGTATTGTTACCTAGGTGACATATTTAATGCTGGAGGTAGGAGTGATTGTTGCTTGGTGTTAATGATTCATGAGTGATGGAAGTGGTTTAGGGCTTACTACCGATATTGCCAATATTTTTTGTAAACAAAGGTATCTGAGTTAAAGAAATTGAAGGAGTGAGAAGCTATTTGGCAGTGAAGAAAAAATAATGAATCTAGAAGATCTGCAGAAATTAGAGAAAAATTAGCTGATTGTAGACTGATGGACGTGCAAGTAAGTTAAACTGAATTGCAATTAAAAATGTGTGAGATGGCCACTTTAGAGGAACATTTATTAAGGCAAGCAAATGACAATTGATAGATGGAAGAAAACAAACAAAAATTAGAGATATATAAAGAAATCATTTCTTAGATGTAAAGTAAGAAAGATCTGGGATGAACTAGACTGAGAAATGTTGATTTTACAGATGACCTGGCACACAATTATGATGTGTAGAAAGGTGACTTACCTTATTTGTGATAGTATAGGGAAATAGATGTTAAAATGATAATAGTGATGATAACAGCAGCAGTGATGTTGGGTTTTAAAAATGGACAAAGAATAAGAAAATAAATGTGAAAGAAGATGAAAAAAATTAAAAAAGTAAAGCAACTTTATTTCTTGGAAAGATGTATTTATAGATCATTTCTTGAAAGCAGCCCAAAAAGCTAATTTTAGAGTTAATTAGATTAATTCACAAACAATATCATTTTTTAGTATTTTTATTTTAAATATAAAGATGTTAGTCTTCATGTTTCAGTCCTATTGAGTAGGCCACTTGTAAAGTCATTCAACTGTGAGTATAGACTGAGGGAATAGATGATGGAAGTGGTAGGAGTGGTGGTTACTATTTGCCTGCACATCTCTGTCTCTCTCTCTAGCTGTCTGTTTCACTGATTTTGTCAGCTTGTCTATTTGTTTTTATTGTCTATATATTCCCTTACATGTGTTTGTATATCTTTGTATCTGATTCTATCAGTCATAATGTTTCTGATAGAACATGAATTGTCAGTTTCTTGGCTGATTCAACATATAAGGCTGCTCTGGTACTTTATAGTTAGTTATTCTAGTATGGTGGCACTGCTTTAGGTCCAAGTGTTTGCAACATGAAATCACATTTTGAATAGAATGCAAATTGCTATCCCAAATTGTCTGAGGTACAGTTCTCAAGGATAAGTTCTCCATAGAAGTTTCAGATCTCAAGCCAAATCCAATTGAAGCCATTCTGCCACTTCAACTCAAATTGCAACATTGAACTTCCATGACCATAATATAATCGTTATGACAACATGTGTGCTGCTTTTGTGGTTTCAAAAGTCTTTTGATGTTATTGCCTCAGTGACAGTTTGGTCATTTCCAATAGAGTTGTGTCATTATGCTGAAATAGCTTTTAATTTTTAAAATCATTGTTCTGAAATCAGTGTTCTTTAAACGACTTATTGTGTGTGTGTGTGTGTGTGTGTGTGTGTGTGTGTGTGTACGTGTGTGCATATATGTTAGGAGATAATGAATTTACCACTGCTTTGATATTTGTTTAAATTGTTTCTGTACCTCTTTGTTTTTAAATACATTGCATGTAAATGATTCTGTGTGAAAAGTTATGTAATATGTGTGATTGAATATGTTGGAGCAGTTCTTCATCAGATTGGCATTACACTGTGCCTCTTTGCCTTGTGTGAAGAATATGCATTTGGTGTTGTTTATATAAAAAGGAAACAACAATGATTATAAAAAAAAAAAGCTATGAGAAAGATAAAAATAACAATTCCAACCTTAATAAAACTAATAGTTGTGGTACAAAAGGCTTTGATAAAACACGGGACAGTAATAAATCACAAATGTAAGTAGTGGCCAATGTAGAAAATATTATGGGGTGTGGGAGTGCACAATAATGATAATAAAATTTAAAATAAGAATATGTACAAAAATTAAGTTAAAAAAGAATAAGAATAATAAAAGAAAATCTTTTCAATTACCATAACTGGTAAACGAGCAGTTAGTAAAAAAACAAGTTTTGGGTAATTTTGATGATGATAATCCTTTCTTCTATAGAGACAAAGCCTGAAATTTTGGGGAATGGGAATTAGTTGATTACATTGATCCTGGTGGTCAACTGGTTCTTATTTTATTAACCCTGAAAGGCAGTTGACCATGGCAGAATTTGAACTTAGAACAAAAAGACGGACACATTGTTCAGTGTGCTAATGATTCTGCCAGCTTGCTGCCTTAATAATAATGATATTAATAATAATAATAATAATAATAATGATGATAAACATAGTATTAATATTGGTTTCAAATTTTTGCACAAGGCCAGCAATTTTGAGGGAGTGGACGTGTTGATTACATCAATTCCAGTACTCAACTGGTGCTTATTTTATAGACCCCCCCCCCTCCCCAAGATTGAAGGCAAAGTTGACCATGGCAGAATTTGAACTCCGAACATAAAGATGGACGAAATGCTGCTAAGCATTTTACCTGGCATGCTAATGATTCTGTCAGCATGCTGCCACCTTCAATATAATGCTAACATTAGGAAATAAATGCTAATAATAATGACAATGATGATGATGATTATAGTGGTTATAATGGTGATATGAAAAGAATAAACAAACACTAGAGTGAAAACAATCAGTTGGAGTGTAGGTGTGTGATGGGTAAAGAGAAAAGTTAGTGGCAATAAAATTCTAGGGCAAACTATAGAGGAATGTAGTGGTGATAATGATAAAATATAATCAAATTAATGTGGACAGTTGTTGTTTGACATTCATTGCACTGGAGCATCATAAAGTGGATTGGCAGAGGATAGACACTGACATCAAAATGTATCAGTCAAGCGCATATGTTGAGTAATGAAAGCAGGAGGATAATTATAAAAATTAAAAGGTAGAGATGTAAAAAAGTAAAACTAAAATAAATAAATATATATATAGGCGCAGGAGTGGCTGTGTGGTAAGTAGCTTGCTTACCAACCACATGGTTCTGGGTTCAGTCCCACTGCATGGCACTTTGGGCAAGTGTCTCCTACTATAGCCTCGGGCCGATCAAAGCCTTGTGAGTGGATTTGGTAGACGGTAACTGAAAGAAGCCCAATCGTATATATGTATATATATATGTGTATATGTGTGTATTGGTTTGTGTGTCTGTCTTTGTCCCCCCAGCATCGCTTGACAACCGATGGTGGTGCATTTACGTCCCTGTAACTTAGCGGTTCGGCAAAAGAGACTGATAGAATAAATTCTAGGCTTCCAAAGAATAAGTCTTGGGGTCGATTTGTTTGACTAAAGGTGGTGCTCTAGCATGGCTGCAGTCAAATGACTGAAACAAGTAAAAGAGAGTATATATGTATATATGGGAGAATATACAAATAATAACAAGACGAGGACAGGTGGTGTGTATATATATATATATATATATGTAAATATATATATATGTATGTATATATATATATATATATAACGTTGACCACTAACGTGGACATTCAATGTGCTAGAAATAGATCACATCTTGTGTCTATTAAGACCTAAATTGTTCGGCGGTGGGCAACTATGTGTGTATATATATATATATATATATATATATATATGTGTATATATATATATATATATATATATATATATATATATATATATATATATGTGTATATATATATATATATATATATATATATATATATGTATGTATGTTATACACATGCTCACACATGTACCCATACACACACACACACGGTTATCATTATCTTCATCTTTGTTAGTTACTGTTCTAACAAGGTTGAACATTATAAGGGTAGGTTAGTCGTATTTCATATAAGAATTGACTTTCTATTTAGTTAGAGAGAATTGTCACCACCACCACCATCATTATTAATCCTCCCACCATCATGTTTTGCACTTAAAGAAATCTGATGTAGTCTTATTAGCTTTCACTATGCCAGTTACTTCATTGATTTTGGCTGAATATTTTGAGTAAAGTTGAAGTTGATATGCTAACTGTGACCAGGTTAGTGAGGTTAAATCTATAAGCATTGACCATAGTACATTTATATTGTTGGCAGCTGATCTCTTGCTGAGCCATATTTACACTTTAAGATTAATTAATGAAAAAAAAAAAATCAATTGTTTGCCTTAGCTAAGTTGTGTGTGTGTGTGTGCATGCATACATGCACGTGCGTGTGTGTTAATTGAAAGTAAGAATACAGTTTCACCAAAATGCCTGAAGGTGACTGATGAAAATTCTTCATATTAAGTCAGTATCTGAGGTCACAAAAGTCTAGTTGTTACAGGGAAATTCCTTTGCTCAGCTTGTAGAGTATAAAGAAGTAAGAATTTAATATTTCATAGTCTGTGTAAGCATTTAGTGCATGAAGGTTCTGTGAGGTTTCTGGCAAGAAATCAAGCATCAAAGAATGTACTAGGTACACTAGACTAGCTTAAAACTGCATGAGAGCAAGTATGACTTACTGATATGGATCAACTGAAGTTGTTGTTTTGGATACTTCAGTTGAATTGTAAATGTTAGTAGTGGTGCTTATGGCGGGAGAAGCAGTATAGTTTTTAGGGAGAAGAAAAGTTTTGGAGAATTGCTACCCATGGAAGTAGTGAAAGGCACATTGATGTTGTCGTGTGCAAGAAATTGGATGCCATTTGTTTAGAGATTTGGATGGCAAATATAGAGTATCTTCTAATGACTGGGTGGAATGTTGTGTCATTTATGTTTGGTAGAGAATATTAATCTAGTTGAGAGAGAGAGAGAGAGAGAGAGAGAGAGAGAGAGAGAGGGGGTATTTTGGGAAATCACTAGGTATCAGTTGCTGATAGAGGTATGATAGACTGGACATTGGCTGATAGAAGACTGGACATGTCATATGCATTGATGGAGCATGCTGAGGGATAAAGAACATTGTGTGTGTGAAAGAGAGAAAGAGAGAGAAAATAGATGTGTGGATGTGTGAATATATATATGTATGTAAATTTATGTAGATGAATAGGTGTGTATGTATGTGTGCTAGTCTATGTTTGTTCACCTAATTTAATGGAATTTTATAAAGGAACTGTGTTTGTGTGTGTGTGTGTGTTTAAAAACTATATAACTATGTAAAATGTGGTGGAACCACTTAGTTCAATTAATTAGAACATTGTTTGTAGTTACTCTTCACCTTCATATTCACTATATTTTGTTGTTGCATTTTTAATATATATATTTTTTGTACTCACTGTCATGCTGATCAGATAGCTGTACATATCTTGCTTGTTTTTTAATATTTTTCTTGTATTTTCTCTGATTTTTCTTTTAATTTTTCAATCATCAGTTAAAAAAAATGCCTACTTCTCTTTCTTTCACTTTCTTTTATCACTTATGTCACAACTAAAATATATTTCTCTTGATAAAAATGTAAATTTACAATGGTATTAATAGAAGAAATATGCATGTATGTATGCACAGCATGCATGCATGCGTGTGTGTGTGTATGTGTGTGTGTGTGTGTGTGTGTGTGTGTGTGAGAGAGAGAGAGAGAGAGAAAGATCATTATAGTTTCCATGTTTGCATGAATCAGACTGGCCTTCTCCAACACAGCATCTGACCACTTGTTAGGGTCTGTTGTCCTCTACTTTGTGTGGTTCAGTCACTTGAGATTTATCTTCACTTCCTATATTTTCCTTGGTCTTCCACTTACGCAAGTTCTTTCCATTTGGATCACTTGGTACTTTCTTACCCAACTGTTATCCTCCATATATATCACATGTTCAAACCTGCTCTGGCTTCTCTCTTGCATAATACATTTCTTGTACATCCAGATTTCTCTTGTATCCAGTTTTTCTCTCAGCTCAATTTTATTCCATTGTTCATGCTCACTAACTTAATACATCCAGCAGAGCATACAAACGAAATGAGGACAAATATCCACAATATTCGTCAAATGTAAATAATCATCATCATCATCATCATCATTTAACGTCCGCTTTCCATGCTAGCATGGGTTGGACGACTTGACTGAGGACTGGTGAAACCGGATGGCAACACCAGGCTCCATATTTTTCTTAACATTTACTGAGTATTAATTGAAACAGCTGTAAGGGATGAGGATTAATTTACTGTTAATAATAAACAATTGTTAATTTCCCAGTCTCCATTTTCTTTTTCATCTTTTATACGAATATAAACTATGTATATATATATATATATATATATATATATATATATACCTATTATTTTAAGGAAATTAATTCCCCCAAAATACTAGGTATTGAACCAGTATTTTCTTGGATGAAACCATCCCTTTATGAGGTTAACACAACCTCTAATCGAATATATATATATATATATATATATATATATATATGTATACATATACATACACACATACACACACACACATATACACACACACATATACACACACAAACAGTGGGGTACATGTGTATGTTTGTAATCTCACTCAGCTCTGAAATTCTGGAACCTATCCTGCTAATATTATTTACTTGCTAAGTATTATCCAAAATAATTCTTCTGTAGTGGTCATATTCTTGTGAGTTTTCTATTTTTGTTCAATAGTTTTGATGTCTTTTATTTATATCAAGCATCTAAGAACTGCCTTGCGAAAAACCTTGCATATATGTGTGTGTGTGTGTGTGTGTGTGTGTGTAAGAGACAGATTTAGGGTTCTGTCAATGTGGAAAGCAGGGATGGTTTGTCTAAATGACTCATAACACAAACATGCCAATCACTGCTACATCTAATGCAAAAATGAAAGCAAAAAAACACAACAAACAAACAAAAACCACAAAAAAAAACAAAAAAAAACAAACAAATAGAACCCCCTCTAGATTGTATTCATCTTCTTAATGCTTGTTTTTTGTAGTAGGGTTTCCCCACCCTCATTCGTTTTGACCCCTATTTATGCAACTTTTTTTTTATTTTGCTCTTGCTAAAAGTAATTACTTAACAAACCACTGCATCCACCACCACCATTTATCATTATTGGCTTCACCCTCGTTACCACCAACATGACTATCACCCTTTACAATCACAGCTATCACATTATCTCCACCACCACCACCACCACCACCACCATTGTTATCATTATCCCCACTGTTATCATTGGCTATTATATTTACCATTATAACCATAATCATCATGACTGCTGTTGCTATTACCTTTTCCACTCTCAGAATTATCACCTTCACCACCATTACTACCTCTATCATCATTACTGTTATCACTGGCTCTCCCATTGATGAAAGATTCAAAGTGATCAAACCAGACCCTGTTTAATTTGACATCCTTATTTAGTTGTGCTTAAGTTTATTGATCCTCACCTCCGAAATCCAGTTAAAAGCTAAAACAACAAAGATACTTTTTTGTAGGGCAGGAGTCAGAGCATGACCAATAATTTGTGAGTAGGGGAAGAGATAATATAAGGGTCAGTAGATCAAGTGTAAGCTGAAAAGATAGTGTATATATGAGTCAATTGGATCAGGTGAATCGTGAAGGGATATTGTTGGGGGTCAACCAGATTAGACGAAGAGTAATAATGTCAGGGTCACATAGATCAATGTTACTATTATTATTTTGTTGGTACAAGTTATAAAAAAAAGACCTAGCTGATTCTTGTGGGAATTGAACTAACAGTAGTTAAGTAATAGTGGGTAAGGTTGTACCAACTTCACACCTAAGGAATTAATAGTCTATAACGCTCTCATGGATTATAACCTGTTGCTACAGTGTTTAGTTTCAGAAATTGTTGCACACTTTGTACATGTGAGAGAGTGCAAGTGCATATTATTTGCATGTGTCTGTATGAACGTGTGATTATTGTAAATATGTAGACATGCATTTAAATAAACAGCTGCACATGCGCATCCATAGATGTGCACGTTAATAAAACTGCATTCAAATGTGAATACATAAGTACACAAATATTCACTGTGCACACATGTGCATGCATGTGTGCATTGCATACACAATTAAATGCTCTTAACAATTCTCTGCATCACATAACCAAATGCTTGCATTTAGAAATGTAAACACGTGTAGATACACACCCGCTCTATTCTCTCACCTCTCTTCTACTTTCTTCTCTCTCTCACCTCGTGGTGAATGATCACATTTTCATTATAATTAGTGTGTATTAGTAAGAGTGTTTAGAAAACATTAAGTGATGCGGTTTAAATTTCTCTTGTGAATGACTAATTAACATTTTTATTGGCTGTTTATTTAACATATTTATAATGATTTTATTGAACCTTACCTCCTCAAATGCACATAAGTCTGGTGTGAACAAACTCATAAACACATCACATGAGAACATACTGGATATAGTCAAACATATTTACTCTCGGTATAGCTGAAAGATATATATGCTTGTTTAGGTGTGTGGGAATGTATAAAATTAAGAGAAAATGTTCTCTCTCTCACCCTTATTTTTTTTTTATTAATAATCAACAGTAGTTATACTGTGATTCTAGGACTGAAAGTTTCGTGTGTTGGCACTTATTACCCCACCATCCTTATCTGTCTGTCTGTCTGCCTGCCTGCATATCTGCCTACCTGCCTGTTTATCTATCTATCTATCTATCTATCTGTCTATAGATAGATACACACACACACACACACACACACACACACACACACACACACACACACACACACACATACATATATACATATACACCCGCCCACACATACTCACATAAAATACGAGCGTTCATGCAGGTAAACAAATATATTTCTGTATGCATGTGTGTGTGTGTTTGCACAAAATTTAGAGTGTAGATAGTCAGGAGTTTGGGTTGAGCGCTGCATTTGAAATATACTATAGAGGTGTGTGTGTGTGTGTGTGTGTGTGTGTGTGTGTGTGTGTGTGTGTGTGTGCATGTGTGGAATTGTTGATACTGGTAAGTTCTCATGCTAGTCGAAGGAAAATGTGAGGTGAGGACATGAGGAGAAATCTGGGAATATTGGTTCCCAGATGATATGTTGTAGACTTGAGATATTGCCGACACATCTGACCCTGGCCATTATTGGAAAGCAAATATTAAGATAATTGTGTGCAGGTGTATGAGTTTGCATGGACACACACACACACACACACTTGTAGATTTTTGTTCATTTCCCAGTGTTAGTAAAATGGCAAATTGTTATTTATGTATGACTTCTTATGAACATATTATCAGACATAAGTATGGAGATATTAGACGTACATATGGTGCACTTTAACAAGCATTTCAAGAGAAAAATATTTTTTGTGTATGTGTATGTTTGTGTGTATACATATGTACATGTTTTTATGTATGTATATTTGTGTGTTTGTGTGTGTGTATTATGTATTTGTAAGAACAAGGTTTTTACTTTCATACAAATTACGCAGTACATCAGGAAGTAGTGTATTATATTTCTTTCATACTGACTAGTTTACAGAGCTAATCCTAGGTCAGTCCTTGCAATCATGATCATGACTAGGTTTTGTGTGTGTGTGTGTGTGAATGCATTAGGCTAGTGTTTCATGGATTTGTGGATTCAGTTCTCAGACTGGGTTGCATATGGTGCAAGTCATTTCACTTCATCTTACTTTAGGTTATTCACTTGAAAATGAAAACTAGTGGCAGTGGGGGTGGGGTGTATTAACCTTATTGATGAACTGCTATCTTCTTCAGGAAGGAATCTTGTACTCTCAATCACTCAAAACCATGGAAACAGAGATATACTTTGACCTAATGAGCCTGTAGGCTCAAGACAGACTAAATTATGTGCATGTCTTAACACACACACACACACACACACACAAAAGCAAGAGTGTATTGATTATTACTTGTTTCCATTTATTTAATCACATTTCTAGCGATCATCATCATCATCATTATTATCATTTAAAGTCCGTTTTCCATGCTGGCATTGGTTGGACAGTTTGACAGGTCTGGAGAGCCAACGGCTGCACCAAGCTCCAATCTGATCTGGCAATGTTTCTACAGCTGGATGCCCTTCCTAACGCCAACCACTCCAAGAGTGTACTGGGTGCTTTTTATGTGCTACTGGCACGGGAGCCAGTCAGGGGACACTGGCATCGACCACATGCACATATTATATATATATATAGACAAATATTCTTTTACCTTTGTAAATGATGTAGATTTAAACATAAAAATAAAAAATTTGCCAACTGGATTTCTTGACAGCATCAGTAAGTCCATGAAAAAAAAAGAAGGAAAAATGAATGTTACTTAGAATAAGAATATTTAAAGCATATAGCTTTTCTTTGAGAAAATAGAATGCATAGACGGAGAAGAATAAAATCATATTATGCTAATACTTAGGTAGGTTCCTGAAATTTTTCAAAATAGAAACGCATTCACAATGCATTGATTGTGGATCACATTATCTGGAATTTCTTCTCATTCTTTTTTTGTGATAGAATCCTGCAAGTCGCTCAATTTCCTGGATCTTTTTTGTTGAATATTCATGTTGACCCATTTCCATAAGCATTCTATATGAGGATTGTGCTGGCCACTACACCGCTTAGATTTTCTTACTTTTTATGAATTTCATAATCATTCCTACAGTAAACTGTGTGTATGTGTGTAGATATGACTTTAAACAGCTTCTGGTTGTGGGACCCTGGTACAAAAACTCTAGGGTTTTGAGGAATGTGGAACCACTTCTTAACTATTATTGTTCCCAGGTTTACTCTGACCCAGAGTAGTAGCACCTGTTGGGGGTCCCAGCTATGGGTTAACTAGCATATGAAATACTGAGATTGAAGGACTCTTAGTTCACATTAGAATTTCCTTCTATGAGATTGTAAACTTGTATCAAAAAGCCTGGGGTGCAGTTGGTTTCTGGTGGTTTCAACCTCTGTTTTGCACCACTTGTTTAATGGTTTTATAGCTGATTGTGCTGAAAAGTGGGTTCACTGCTGTAAAACAAATTCATGCATAGAAACTTTTTGGACTTTTGGAATCTTTGCATGAGGTGCTCTTACTCGGTCATGAGTTGACTTCCACATGTATATATATATGTGTGTGTGTGTGTGTGTGCATATGCACAGATGTGTATGTATAAATATGTCATCCTCCTCCTCCACGTCATCATCATTTAACGTCTGCTTTCTGTGCGGGCATGGGTTGGACAGTTTGACTGAGGACTGGCAAGCCAGGAGGCTGCACCAAGCTCCAATCTTATCTGGCAAGATTTCTACAGCTGGATGCTCTTCCTAATGCCAACCACTCCAAGAGTGTAGTGGGTGCTTTTTACGTGCCACTGACAGTGGGGGGGGGGGGGGGTAGTCAGGTGGCACTGGCATTGACCACTCTTGAATGATGCTTTTTACATGCTACCAGCATGGGAACCAGTCAGGTGGCACTGGCATCAACCACGTTGGGTAGCGCTCCAATGGATTTCATGGTATACACTAAGATTATGGATTTGGTCCTTGAAATGAGGAGGGAACATGGTAGGGGAAGTTCTGTGATGACTTACTGATCTACCACACTAACTTCAAGAGACTTACCAATCACCTGATCACTCATCAATCTGGTGGGTACATAATCCATATTGACTACATTTTACCAGAAAATAGGTTAGGCAGATACTTGTGAATGTAAGGGGACAATTAGCAGCATGTTCAGCAATAGATTTAGTGTAGGTATGAATTCACCAAAACTTGGTTCTCAGGCCCTAACGGGAGAGTTGGGAAACTCCTTCATGCTGATGACTTTGTTCTTATAACTAAATCTGTTGTAGAATTAGAAAAAAAATTTCAGGTGTGGAAGGAAAACCTGGACTCAAAAGGGCTTAAAGTTAACCTAGCAAATATTCATAGTTCTAGTAAGTAGGATGCTAATCTTTCAAGTGAATGATCTTGTTTGATATGTAGAAATTCCATATTGGTCTATCTGGTGCAAACTGGTATACTGTATGAGCACATAATTCTTCAAAACTTTGTCAAAAAATATCAGAAATTTATGAGGTATAGATGTGGATATTCTTTTATTTGTTTCGGTCAGTTGACTGTGGCCATGCTGAAGCATTGCTATTAGTCAAACAAATTGACCCAGGACTTATTCTTTTTAAGCCTAGTACTTATTCTATTGGTCTCTTTTGCTGAACTGCTAAGTTACGTTGATGGTAAACACACCAGCATCGGTTGTCAAGCAATGTTAAAGGGGACAAACACAGACACACAAACATATACATACATATATATAAGATGGGCTTCTTTCAGTTTCCATCTACCAAATCCACTCACAAGGCTTTGGTTGGCCCAAGGCTACAGTAGAATACACTTGCCCAAAGTGCCACACAGTGGGACTGAACCTGGAAGCAAGCTACTTACCACACAGCAACTCCTGTTAAAAAAAAACACTTAAATTTTTCTGAGACACCAGATGAAACCACTTCATAGCAAGAAATTCAAATGTGGGTAGCATTGTCTAACTCTTATTCACCAAAACCAAACACTAACAGAGGGCAGTAGAAATGAAATGAAATAAACTAACAATGAGATCAGTGGTGTTGCCCAAGCATGGTCATAATCTCTGACTGAAACAAGCATACACATAACATTTATTTTTAGATATGTGCACATACACAATGTTATGAGTGGCGGTGTGGTAAGTAGCTTGCTTACCAACCACATAGTCCTGGGTTCATTCCCACTGCGTGGCACCTTGGGCAAGTGTCTTCTACTATAGCCTTGGGCTGACCAAAGCCTTGTGAGTGGATTTGGTAGATGGAAATTAAAAGAAGCCCGTCGTATATATGTATATGTATATATATATATATATATATATATATATATATATATATATATGTGTGTGTGTGTGTATATGTTTGTGTGTCTGTTTGTCCCCCCAACATCGCTTGACAACCGATGGTGGTGTGTTTGCGTACCTGTAACCTGGTGGTTTGGCAAAAGAGACCGATAGAATAAGTACTAGGCTTACAAAGAGTAAGTCCTGGGGTCGATTTGCATGGCCACAGTCAAATGACTGAAACAAGTAAAAGAGTAAAAGAGTATATATCTATACAGATATTAAGTATGTATGAATGTATGTATTAGCATATGCATGTGTGTATATATATATATATATATATATATATATATATATATGCATGCAACTTATGTGTATATAGATATTATAACATTTACTCATGCATACCCACACACATGTGTACGTATGTTTTTCTGATTATTATAAATATATACACACACGTTTGCTTGTATGTGTGACTGCATGTGTGTGTGAGGTGGATCTAAATTGTATTTTTTTTTTATATGCATAGAAAACAAAAATGATTGCAATTAAAGAAAAACAGTAATGATGATGACAACAAGAAGCACAATATCAGTATTGAAATGCACCTCCTCTTTCGTTCGTTCTTTCTTAAAAATTATTGGCCATAAATGATTGGTGTGAAAAAGTAGCTGAGTAAGGAAGTGATTATCACTAATCCAGCAGGGGTTCAGACATAGTGAAGTGGCTGGTGATAGTGGTAGGAGATGAGTGGGTGTTGCTGGAAGCAGTGATGGGGCTTCTGATGATGGTGCTGGTGGTGATAGTAGACAATCACAGCTGTATTGGGGGTAGGTGCTATTGCTGGTGGTGATATTGCTTGCGTGGTGTGAAGCTGCTGTTGCATCGGTGTTTGCAGTAGTATTAGTTTGGTGTCTGTCTGTGTGGGTGGCAGAAGTGTTGTGGTGGTAGCATGTACTGGTGTGGTATTGTACAGTGTCAGTTTTTTTTTTGTTTTTATATTTTGTTTAATCCCAGGGCTGCCCTGATTGTGCATACTTGGGATCAAAGGCATTCCTACTTTGACCACTCCATAGGTATAGTGCACTCATGATCACAATATACTATGTGTCTTTTTCTAAGATGGCAGAGTGTGATTTGAGAAATGTTTGTGATGGTAGTGGTTTGTAGTAGTAGTAGTGGTAGTGGTTGTAGTGGTAGTGGTTGTAGTGGTAGTTGTCGTTTGGCGACAGTTGTGGGTGGTAGTGTTACTATCTTGGTGATTGATTGGTGGCAGTGGTCTGGTTGGCGATTGTGGTGTTTGTACCTGCTAGATATTGATAAATGTATTAACAGCCGTAATTATTGTAAATAATGATTGTTAATGTTATATTATTGTTTAGTCCCAAGTAATCCCTGATTTAACTGACCTCTGATCAAAGGCATCCCCACCATGACTATCCAAACAATTGTGTATCTAGCTCTACATCTATTGGTTTGTCCTTCCTGTTTGTAAACAGTAGTGTTGTGTAATGGAAACATGGCTACTATTTCTAGCAGGTCAAGCGACCACATAAAAGCTCGATAGCTATGTTGTTGGTGTGGATGGTGGTGATGCTAACAGGCGACTGCGTGGTTGGTGGCGGATGAGTGGTGAAGAATGTTTGTACACTTCATTAGTGAGTAATTAATCTCTTGCCCCACCACACTTCTAACGTTAATAGTACCGTGGTTGCCCATGAAATTGCTTGTTGAATGCTGGACTGAGTCCTGTATTATCATCATTAACAGCTTGTGATAGGAAGTTATTGTTTCATTTTCGGTTTATCAATAAATGTAGTTTACTTGGAAGATGAAGCTGCAGACTGGTGTGTGTGTGTGTGGGTGTGTGGGGGGTAGTTGTGTTTGTGTGGAGTGGTGTAGGCTGGGTTGTCAATTGAAGGACAGTGAAAACTGTGAACCACACCAACTTATTGGCTGTCAAAGCTGTCATGTCGCCCTGTATCACTCAGCCTTTCTCCCAATTTCCAAGTAATACACTAAATAAAAGGCTGAATGAGACATAAAATCTGTCTCCTTTCCTTTTTTCTTCCTCTCTTCTTTTCTCCCTCTTTCTTTGCTCTCCCTCCCTCCCTTTCTCTCTCCTCTCTCTCTTTTTTTTCTCTCTCTCTTTTTCTCTCTCTCTCTCTCTCTCTCTCACTCTCTTCTCTCTCCCTCTCTCCGTTTTCTATGTCTCTCTTTGCACCCCCTTTCTCTCTCCTTGGCAACTGCTGCTGCTGCTAATGTTGCTGCTGCTACCATTGGTGCTGCTGCTGCTGCTACTGAACTTCCTCTTTTCTCTCGGATAAGAACAGAGATGCCATCATGAAATCGTCTCCCACTGCTGCTACAGATCAATACTTTGCCTTGAACTGACTTGCTTTGTTTCGCTTTCCTTTTCTCCTGTGTATCGTCATTTTTGTCTCGCCTGCCTCTCATCAGTTCTATACATTCATCTGGTGTCATTGCTCAGACGATGGACTGATGTGGAAGTATTTCTTGAGAGACTCGTCTAATCGAACCGGTGAATAGCTTGCCTGGCTGGCTGGCTGGCATTGTTGGCTGGTTGCTTGCTACTTGGAACTCCGACTTAGCATTTTTCGATATTCTTCAGCTTGCAATGCCACTGGTAATTGAAGGATAACATATAACATGCATTTTGATTTTGGCAAAATATAGTCCAGCTACTAGAACTGATTGACCCTCCATTTGCCTGCTAAAATTTTACTATATGTACCTGAGTATGCTGATGTTGTCTCATCATAAATACTTAAGGACTGTCTCATGAAGCTGTTCTACAAGAAACAACTGTCAGAGAGAGCAAAGCTGATAGGAGTTTACCATAAAACCATTTGCCTGCCAGTTCTGTTTATGATATTGATAGTTTTTTCACTGGGGTTCTAACCTCAGTTATAACTCATCTTTGATGGCGCTTGGTATCCTTGTGGCTTCCAGAACATCGACCACGTCTTCAACGCTTTTGCGTCGAAGCTCTACTGCTTTCCAGAGGACCAACTATAAGAACCATAGCATCTGTAGTAGCAGCAGTGGTGCCAGTAGTGGCAGCAGCAGTGGTGGTGAAAGTGTCAGCAGCAGTAGCTGTTTGTCCATGGGGATGCGGGATCTATCGGAGGCAGATGGTTCCACAGTACGTTCCAGCTGGGTCTATGTGGAAATGAGCAATGTCAATGAAGAGGTGCCGCTCTCCTCCTCTTCTTCGTCTTCCTCCTCCTCACATCCTTTCCACCCGCTGTCATTGGAATCGAAGATCAACTTGCTGCGATGGCAGACGAAGCGGTGCTCTGTCTCATCATGTGAGTCGTACAGTACGGCTGGCCACAGTGTGA